>NC_086451.1:355020509-355130509 GCF_028390025.1 Pseudophryne corroboree
ATAATTTTATTACATACATACACACATACATACATACTTACCTTATGTTCCCACGCAGGTCGGTCCTCTTCTCCAGTAGAATCCAAGGGGTACCTGTTGAAGAAATTCTACTCACCAGATCCAGTGGTCCAGGCTCCTCTGCAAATCCAGGGATAATCCACGTACTTGAATAAAACAAAAAAACGGTTGCCCGACCACGAACTGAAAGGTGACCCATGTTTGCACATGGGTCACCTTTCCACGAATGCCAGAAACCCACTTTGCCTTCTGGCTAAGTGGGTTTCTTCAGCCAATCAGGGAGTGCCACGTTGTAGCACTCTCCTGATCAGCTGTGTGCTGCTGTCCTCACTGACAGGCAGCACGCGGCAGTGTTACAATGTAGCGCCTATGCGCTACATTGTAACCAATGATGGGAACTTTCTGCCCTGCGGTTGACCTAAAGTGACGTCACCGCTGAGCAGAAAGTTCCCATCATTGGTTACAATGTAGCGCATAGGCGCTACATTGTAACACTGCCGCGTGCTGCCTGTCAGTGAGGACAGCAGCACACAGCTGATCAGGAGAGTGCTACAACGTGGCACTCCCTGATTGGCTGAAGAAACCCACTTAGCCAGAAGGCAAAGTGGGTTTCTGGCATTCGTGGAAAGGTGACCCATGTGCAAACATGGGTCACCTTTCAGTTCGTGGTCGGGCAACCGTTTTTTTGATTTATTCAAGTACGTGGATTATCCCTGGATTTGCAGAGGAGCCTGGACCACTGGATCTGGTGAGTAGAATTTCTTCAACAGGTACCCCTTGGATTCTACTGGAGAAGAGGACCGACCTGCGTGGGAACATAAGGTAAGTATGTATGTATGTATGTGTGTATGTATGTAATAAAATTATACTTTCACGGTGTGTGTGTCTTGTGTTTTTTTGGGTATTTTTTTAGTGGTAGTACTACAGGTACCAGCGGGCCCGTTTTTCCGCCGCATGCTGGTACTTGTGGTTCTCCAAGTACAAGCATGCGGGGGAGGCTTGCTGGGACTTGTAGTACTGCTACTAAAAACAATATCTTTTATTTTACAACAAAGGCTATCAGCCCTCCCATCCGCAGCCCATTGGATGGGGGGGGACAGCCTCGGGCTTCACCCCTGGCCCTTGGGTGGCTGGGGGGGGGACCCCTTGATTGAAGGGGTCCCCACTCCCCCAGGGTACCCCGGCCAGGGGTGACTAGTTGGATTTTTGATGCCACGGCCGCAGGGCACTATATAAAAGTGACCCCCGGCTGTGGCATTATCTGTCCAGCTAGTGGAGCCCGGTGCTGGTTTTAAAAATACGGGGGACCCCTACTCTTTTTGTCCCCCGTATTTTTGGGACCAGGACCAGGCGCAGAGCCCGATGCTGGTTGCTTAAATATGGGGGAACCCCTGTCATTTTTTTTCCCATATTTCTGCAACCAGGATCGGCTCAAAGAGCCCGAGGCTGGTTATGCTTAGGAGGGGGGACCCCACGCAATTTTTTATAGGATTTTACTTTGTTTAATTTAAAAAAAAAAAAAATACGAACCCCAGCACGGATCACACAGATCCGGCCGAGATTGATTGTAAAAAAAAACGGCAGTGTTTTGCTAATCACTGCCGTCAAATTAGGTAAAAAAACACGAATGACATCGACATCGGAAGCAAAGAAAAATACGAATACGACAGCTTAGTAAATTAGTCGTAATCAATTCAAAAAGTTGCAGTATTACACTGCCGATGTCATTCGTGATTGAACTTTGACCTATTTTCGGAAATTACGAATCTTAGTAAATATACCCCTATGTGTCCTCCTCTCAAGATGACTGGGTTCAATTACTTCCCTGGGCCGAGTTCTGTCATAACAACCAGTATCATTCTTCATCTTCTTCAACACCATTCTTCACCAACTTTGGATTCCACCCTAAAGTCCCTGAGTTCCAACCGCTTCCAGCAACTTCTGTTCCCGCAGTGGATATCACCTTGCATCAGTTTGCCAATATCTGGAAGAGCGTACGATCAGCTCTGCTCAAGGCATCGTTCAGGTACAAGAAGTTTGCGGATAAGAAGCGTCGAGCAGTTCCTGCTCTCAAGGTGGGTGATCGGGTATGGTTATCCACGAAGAATTTGAGGTTGAGAGTTCCCAGTATTAAGTTTGCACCTCGCTTCATCGGTCCTTTTAAAATTGATCAAGTCATCAATCCTGTTGCTTACAGACTCCAGTTACCTCCTTTCTTAAAAATACCCAGGACATTCCATGTTTCCCTGTTGAAACCGTTAATCTTGAATCGGTTTCATTCCTCACTCCTCCAACTCCGAAAGTCCAAACTCAACGAGGCGTTGAGTATGAAGTGGCAAAGATCCTGGACTCACGTCACCGTTACGGTCAACTTCAGTATCTTATTGACTGGAAGGGTTATGGCCCTGAGGAACGTTCATGGACCAATGCTTCTGATGTCCATGCTCCTGCCTTGGTCCGGAGATTCCATTCCAAGTTTCCTCAAAAGCCAAAGAAGTGTCCTGGGGCCACTCCTAAAGGGGGGGTGCTGTCACGATCCGGGTATCTGGACGCCATTTCTTACCCATCAGATGCCTCCTAAGGCTGGCTCAGCGCTCCAGGACCGGATCCCATCTGTTATCCTGATGTGCATATTCCCGCATCCTCTCCTGTCTCTCTGGACGCTGTCACAGTAACGCCTTATACATCTGGCATGGCGTCTCCCGCGGCCTCCGCCGCCGTTCCTGAGCTTCTGCATTCAGAGTGGCAATCACGTCAGCCGCGACCTCTGCTGTGTCCGCGTGGTTGGATGTGCACCTGTCAGCCTGGCGTCTCCTGTCTCCGGTGGCCGGCGCCGCCATTACTGTTTTCCAGACCACATGGATTACAAACCAAACTTCCCTCCAAGTGTCTGCATGGGCGCAGCCATCTTGGATTCTGTCATCTGATCATATTCACCAATCTGCTGTCTGTATTATTAATTTGCATAATTGCCTAGCCAATGCCTTCCTTGCTGCAGGTATAAATAGGTTGTGCCTGAGCAAGGAAGGCGTCAGTGCTTTGGTTGTCAAACCTAGTTCCAGTTTGTCTCTCTCCTGTGAATGTCTTCCAGGTTCCAGCTCCTGTCTCCAGACTTCTGCTATAGAGACCCGCACCAGCATTCCATCTGCGGTGTAGCCTGACTCTCCGATCCATTCTGGACTCACCTGTTTCCAGCTACAACATCACCTGCTTCCAGCTCAGCTTCCAGCAGTGTACAGCTTCTCTTAAAGGGCCGGTGTCCTTTCTGCAGTTTACCACTCTCCACCGGTATTATTATTTCTCCGCTCTCAAATTCTACATTTCATCTATATTGCATCGCTCTCAAGCTTTATTTATTATTTAACTGGTTCCAGCCAGTATCCACTCCGTGCCAACACCTGTCTGGTTCTAACCAGTACCCACAGCAGCATTTTATCTACAGCAGTCCAGCTTTCCCTGGAACACCAGCTGGTACGACCCTGGGCTTTCCTCATTGCTACAGTTGAGCCTGGTAAGGACTTTCCAACTTGCAGATAATAAGAACTGTCTCATACCACCAGAGCTCTGTGGCCCCTGCCACCCTGTAGTACCCAGGAACTGTATTATTATTTCTCTGCTGATTTTTATGTTTCTTTTTACTGCTACTGTGATGCATGGAGTTTGTCATAAATAAATATCATTGACTTTTACTCAAGTTGTCGTGGTCACGCCTTCGGGCGGTTTCTCTTCATGTTACTTACATGTCCAGGGGTCTGATACAACCTCCCAGGTTCCGGTACATCTCAGCCCCTACAACTGAGGCTGCCTTCCGTCAGCTCAGGCCCTCAGTTGTGACACTGCCATGTCATAGGCTGTGTTTGAAAAATGACAGTTAGGAGCTATATTTGGCTGGTACTTTATCTCCAGCGACTTTATCTCCATTCAAGGCTTAGTAAATAGACCCCAAAGTGTGTTGGGACTAGTTCTACAGACAGCTGGCAGCTGCAGTGACATGTCAATGAGAAGGGACAGGTAAGATGAGAGGCATCTTCCATCTGAGAATGGGCCATTACCCGAATATCCCAGCAGTGAATAACGGAAGGATGTCCAGTTAATGCCACTGGGTCATTAACATGTGGCTCTCCATCATCGGTACACGAAAGAGGGCAATGGTTCATGGACTGCCCTGCCCTCAGGGATCCAAACATTCAGCCGCTGGGAGAGGAGCAGCAGCAGCATCTTCCAGATACTGGAGGTGGCAGCAGCAGCTGACATAAAACCTGCTGGCTGGGTACAAGCTGTAGTTCCACACAGCAGTCTGTGCGGAAGTGGCAGTATGCCATACCGGTACATACCGCCCCACGGGTGTACTAGGGTATGCCGGCGGCCGGGCTCCCGGCGACCAGCATACCAGCGCCGGAATCCCGACCACCGGCATACCAACAGCGTGGTGAACGCAAATGAGCCCCTTGTGGGCTCGCTGCACTCACCACGCTGCAGGCACGGTGGCGCGCTATGCATGCCATGCGCACCACGCTATCTATTCTCCCTCCAGGGGGGTCGTGGACCCCAAGAGGGAGAAAAAGTGTCAGTATGCCGGCTGTCGGGATTCCGGCGCTGGTATACTGTGCGCCGGGATCCCGACAGCCGGCCAACTGAAGACCACCCCCGCCCCACTTTGAACACTGTCTACAGTATATGTGATCCTTATTGTATTCAGTCAATATTGGTTTTCTGACACCATAAACATTAGCTTTTGTCTTGGTCTCTGTTCTCTGGCTCACTTATAATAACTAGAGATGTGCATCGGACACTTTTCGGGTTTTAGTTTTGGATTCGGTTCCGCGATCGTGTTTTGGATTCGGACGCATTTTCGCAAAAGCACCCTTTCAAATTTTTGTCGGATTTGGATGCGTTTTTGATTCGGGTGGGTTTTTTTTCCAAAAAACCCTCAACAGCTTAAATCATAGAATTTGGGGGTAATTTTGATCCTATAGTATTATTAACCTCAATAACAATAATTTCCACTCATTTCCAGTCTATTCTGAACACCTCACACCTCACAATATTATTTTTAGTCCTAAAATTTGCACCAAGGTCGCTGGATGACTAAGCTAAGCAACCCAAGTGGGCGGCACAAACACCTGGCCCATCTAGGAGTGGCACTGCAGTGTCAGAAAGGATGGCACTTAAAAAAATAGTCCCCAAACAGCACATGATGCAAAGATAAGAAAAAAAAAAAAAAGAGGTGCAAGATGGAATTGTCCTTGGGCCCTCCCACCCACCCTTATGTTGTATAAACTAGAGATGAGCGCCTGAAATTTTTCGGGTTTTGTGTTTTGGTTTTGGGTTCGGTTCCGCGGCCGTGTTTTGGGTTCGAACGCGTTTTGGCAAAACCTCACCGAATTATTTTTGTCGGATTCGGGTGTGTTTTGGATTCGGGTGTTTTTTTCCAAAAACACTAAAAAACAGCTTAAATCATAGAATTTGGGGGTCATTTTGATCCCAAAGTATTATTAACCTCAAAAACCATAATTTACACTCATTTTCAGTCTATTCTGAATACCTCACACCTCACAATATTATTTTTAGTCCTAAAATTTGCACCGAGGTCGCTGTGTGAGTAAGATAAGCGACCCTAGTGGCCGACACAAACACCGGGCCCATCTAGGAGTGGCACTGCAGTGTCACGCAGGATGTCCCTTCCAAAAAACCCTCCCCAAACAGCACATGACGCAAAGAAAAAAAGAGGCGCAATGAGGTAGCTGTGTGAGTAAGATTAGCGACCCTAGTGGCCGACACAAACACCGGGCCCATCTAGGAGTGGCACTGCAGTGTCACGCAGGATGGCCCTTCCAAAAAACCCTCCCCAAACAGCACATGACGCAAAGAAAAAAAGAGGCGCAATGAGGTAGCTGACTGTGTGAGTAAGATTAGCGACCCTAGTGGCCGACACAAACACCGGGCACATCTAGGAGTGGCACTGCAGTGTCACGCAGGATGTCCCTTCCAAAAAACCCTCCCCAAACAGCACATGACGCAAAGAAAAAAAGAGGCGCAATGAGGTAGCTGTGTGAGTAAGATTAGCGACCCTAGTGGCCGACACAAACACCGGGCACATCTAGGAGTGGCACTGCAGTGTCACGCAGGATGTCCCTTCCAAAAAACCCTCCCCAAACAGCACATGACGCAAAGAAAAAAAGAGGCGCAATGAGGTAGCTGTGTGAGTAAGATTAGCGACCCTAGTGGCCGACACAAACACCGGGCCCATCTAGGAGTGGCACTGCAGTGTCACGCAGGATGTCCCTTCCAAAAAACCCTCCCCAATCAGCACATGATGCAAAGAAAAAGAAAAGAAAAAAGAGGTGCAAGATGGAATTATCCTTGGGCCCTCCCACCCACCCTTATGTTGTATAAACAAAACAGGACATGCACACTTTAACCAACCCATCATTTCAGTGACAGGGTCTGCCACACGACTGTGACTGATATGACGGGTTGGTTTGGACCCCCCCCAAAAAAGAAGCAATTAATCTCTCCTTGCACAAACTGGCTCTACAGAGGCAAGATGTCCACCTCATCTTCACCCTCCGATATATCACCGTGTACATCCCCCTCCTCACAGATTATCAATTCGTCCCCACTGGAATCCACCATCTCAGCTCCCTGTGTACTTTGTGGAGGCAATTGCTGCTGGTCAATGTCTCCGCGGAGGAATTGATTATAATTCATTTTAATGAACATCATCTTCTCCACATTTTCTGGATGTAACCTCGTACGCCGATTGCTGACAAGGTGAGCGGCGGCACTAAACACTCTTTCGGAGTACACACTTGTGGGAGGGCAACTTAGGTAGAATAAAGCCAGTTTGTGCAAGGGCCTCCAAATTGCCTCTTTTTCCTGCCAGTATAAGTACGGACTGTGTGACGTGCCTACTTGGATGCGGTCACTCATATAATCCTCCACCATTCTATCAATGTTGAGAGAATCATATGCAGTGACAGTAGACGACATGTCCGTAATCGTTGTCAGGTCCTTCAGTCCGGACCAGATGTCAGCCTCAGCAGTCGCTCCAGACTGCCCTGCATCACCGCCAGCGGGTGGGCTCGGAATTCTGAGCCTTTTCCTCGCACCCCCAGTTGCGGGAGAATGTGAAGGAGGAGATGTTGACAGGTCGCGTTCCGCTTGACTTGACAATTTTGTCACCAGCAGGTCTTTCAACCCCAGCAGACCTGTGTCTGCCGGAAAGAGAGATCCAAGGTAGGCTTTAAATCTAGGATCGAGCACGGTGGCCAAAATGTAGTGCTCTGATTTCAACAGATTGACCACCCGTGAATCCTTGTTAAGCGAATTAAGGGCTGCATCCACAAGTCCCACATGCCTAGCGGAATCGCTCCGTGTTAGCTCCTTCTTCAATGCCTCCAGCTTCTTCTGCAAAAGCCTGATGAGGGGAATGACCTGACTCAGGCTGGCAGTGTCTGAACTGACTTCACGTGTGGCAAGTTCAAAGGGCATCAGAACCTTGCACAACGTTGAAATCATTCTCCACTGCACTTGAGACAGGTGCATTCCATCTCCTATATCGTGCTCAATTGTATAGGCTTGAATGGCCTTTTGCTGCTCCTCCAACCTCTGAAGCATATAGAGGGTTGAATTCCACCTCGTTACCACTTCTTGCTTCAGATGATGGCAGGGCAGGTTCAGTAGTTTTTGGTGGTGCTCCAGTCTTCTGTACGTGGTGCCTGTACGCCGAAAGTGTCCCGCAATTTTTCTGGCCACCGACAGCATCTCTTGCACGCCCCTGTCGTTTTTTAAAAAATTCTGCACCACCAAATTCAAGGTATGTGCAAAACATGGGACGTGCTGGAATTTGCCCATATTTAATGCACACACAATATTGCTGGCGTTGTCCGATGCCACAAATCCACAGGAGAGTCCAATTGGGGTAAGCCATTCCGCGATGATCTTCCTCAGTTGCCGTAAGAGGTTTTCAGCTGTGTGCGTATTCTGGAAAGCGGTGATACAAAGCGTAGCCTGCCTAGGAAAGAGTTGGCGTTTGCGAGATGCTGCTACTGGTGCCGCCGCTGCTGTTCTTGCGGCGGGAGTCCATACATCTACCCAGTGGGCTGTCACAGTCATATAGTCCTGACCCTGCCCTGCTCCACTTGTCCACATGTCCGTGGTTAAGTGGACATTGGGTACAACTGCATTTTTTAGGACACTGGTGAGTCTTTTTCTGACGTCCGTGTACATTCTCGGTATCGCCTGCCTAGAGAAGTGGAACCTAGATGGTATTTGGTAACGGGGGCACACTGCCTCAATAAATTGTCTAGTTCCCTGTGAACTAACGGCGGATACCGGACGCACGTCTAACACCAACATAGTTGTCAAGGACTCAGTTATCCGCTTTGCAGTAGGATGACTGCTGTGATATTTCATCTTCCTCGCAAAGGACTGTTGAACAGTCAATTGCTTACTGGAAGTAGTACAAGTGGGCTTACGACTTCCCCTCTGGGATGACCATCGACTCCCAGCGGCAACAACAGCAGCGCCAGCAGCAGTAGGCGTTACACGCAAGGATGCATCGGAGGAATCCCAGGCAGGAGAGGACTCGTCAGAATTGCCAGTGACATGGCCTGCAGGACTATTGGCATTCCTGGGGAAGGAGGAAATTGACACTGAGGGAGTTGGTGGGGTGGTTTGCGTGAGCTTGGTTACAAGAGGAAGGGATTTACTGGTCAGTGGACTGCTTCCGCTGTCACCCAAAGTTTTTGAACTTGTCACTGACTTATTATGAATGCGCTGCAGGTGACGTATAAGGGAGGATGTTCCGAGGTGGTTAACGTCCTTACCCCTACTTATTACAGCTTGACAAAGGGAACACACGGCTTGACACCTGTTGTCCGCATTTCTGGTGAAATACCTCCACACCGAAGAGCTGATTTTTTTGGTATTTTCACCTGGCATGTCAACGGCCATATTCCTCCCACGGACAACAGGTGTCTCCCCGGGTGCCTGACTTAAACAAACCACCTCACCATCAGAATCCTCCTGGTCAATTTCCTCCCCAGCGCCAGCAACACCCATATCCTCCTCATCCTGGTGTACTTCAACACTGACATCTTCAATTTGACTATCAGGAACTGGACTGCGGGTGCTCCTTCCAGCACTTGCAGGGGGCGTGCAAATGGTGGAAGGCGCATGCTCTTCACGTCCAGTGTTGGGAAGGTCAGGCATCGCAACCGACACAATTGGACTCTCCTTGTGGATTTGGGATTTCAAAGAACGCACAGTTCTTTGCGGTGCTTTTGCCAGCTTGAGTCTTTTCAGTTTTCTAGCGAGAGGCTGAGTGCTTCCATCCTCATGTGAAGCTGAACCACTAGCCATGAACATAGGCCAGGGCCTCAGCCGTTCCTTGCCACTCCGTGTGGTAAATGGCATATTGGCAAGTTTACGCTTCTCCTCCGACAATTTTATTTTAGGTTTTGGAGTCCTTTTTTTTCTGATATTTGGTGTTTTGGATTTGACATGCTCTGTACTATGACATTGGGCATCGGCCTTGGCAGACGACGTTGCTGGCATTTCATCGTCTCGGCCATGACTAGTGGCAGCAGCTTCAGCACGAGGTGGAAGTGGATCTTGATCTTTCCCTAATTTTGGAACCTCAACTTTTTTGTTCTCCATATTTTATAGGCAGAACTAAAAGGCACCTCAGGTAAACAATGGAGATGGATGGATTGGATACTAGTATACAATTATGGACGGACTGCCACGGTTAGGTGGTATAAAAAAACCACGGTTAGGTGGTATATAATACAATTATGGATGGACGGACTGCCTGCCGAGTGCCGACACAGAGGTAGCCACAGCCGTGAACTACCGCACTGTACACTGGTTGATAAAGAGATAGTAGTATACTCGTAACAACTAGTATGACGACGGTATAAAGAATGAAAAAAAAACACGGTTAGGTGGTATATATTATAATACAATTATGGTTGGACGGACTGCCTGCCGAGTGCCGACACAGAGGTAGCCACAGCCGTGAACTACCGCACTGTACACTGGTTGATAAAGAGATAGTAGTATACTCGTAACAACTAGTATGACGACGGTATAAAGAATGAAAAAAAAACCACGGTTAGGTGGTATATATTATAATACAATTATGGTTGGACGGACTGCCTGCCGAGTGCCGACACAGAGGTAGCCACAGCCGTGAACTACCGCACTGTACACTGGTTGATAAAGAGATAGTAGTATACTCGTAACAACTAGTATGACGACGGTATAAAGAATGAAAAAAAAAACCACGGTTAGGTGGTATATATTATAATACAATTATGGATGGACGGACTGCCTGCCGAGTGCCGACACAGAGGTAGCCACAGCCGTGAACTACCGCACTGTACACTGGTTGATAAAGAGATAGTAGTATACTCGTAACAACTAGTATGACGACGGTATAAAGAATGAAAAAAAAAACACGGTTAGGTGGTATATATTATAATACAATTATGGTTGGACGGACTGCCTGCCGAGTGCCGACACAGAGGTAGCCACAGCCGTGAACTACCGCACTGTACACTGGTTGATAAAGAGATAGTAGTATACTCGTAACAACTAGTATGACGACGGTATAAAGAATGAAAAAAAAACCACGGTTAGGTGGTATATATTATAATACAATTATGGTTGGACGGACTGCCTGCCGAGTGCCGACACAGAGGTAGCCACAGCCGTGAACTACCGCACTGTACACTGGTTGATAAAGAGATAGTAGTATACTCGTAACAACTAGTATGACGACGGTATAAAGAATGAAAAAAAAACCACGGTTAGGTGGTATATATTATAATACAATTATGGATGGACGGACTGCCTGCCGAGTGCCGACACAGAGGTAGCCACAGCCGTGAACTACCGCACTGTACTGTGTCTGCTGCTAATATAGACTGGTTGATAAAGAGATAGTATACAATACTACTAATATACTGGTGGTCAGGCACTGGTCACCACTAGTCACACTGGCAGTGGCACTCCTGCAGCAAAAGTGTGCACTGTTTAATTTTAATATAATATTATTTATCATGTACTCCTGGCTCCTGCTATAACAACCTGCAGTGCTCCCCAGTCTCCCCCACAATTATAAGCTTTATATACAATACATTGATGTGCAGCACACTGGGCTGAGCAGTGCACACAGACTGAGTCACTGTGTGACTGTGTATCGTTTTTTTCAGGCAGAGAACGGATATATTAAATAAAACAAACAACTGCACTGTCTCTGGTGGTCACTGGTCACTGTGGTCGTCAGTCACTAAACTCTGTCTGCACTCTCTTCTAATCTACAGTATCACAGCAATCTCTCTCTCTCTCTCTCTTCTAAATCTAATCTAAATGGAGAGGACGCCAGCCACGTCCTCTCCCTATCAATCTCAATGCACGTGTGAAAATGGCGGCGACGCGCGGCTCCTTATATAGAATCCGAGTCTCGCGAGAATCCGACAGCGTCATGATGACGTTCGGGGCGCGCTCGGGTTAACCGAGCAAGGCGGGAAGATCCGAGTCGCTCGGACCCGTGAAAAAAAAAGTGAAGTTCGTGCGGGTTCGGATTCAAAGAAACCGAACCCGCTCATCTCTAGTATAAACAGGACATGCACACTTTAACAAACCCATCATTTCAGCCACAGGGTCTGCCACACGACTGTGGCTGAAATGACTGGTTGGTTTGGGCCCCACCAAAAAAGAAGCAATCAATCTCTCCTTGCACAAACTGGCTCTACAGAGGCAAGATGTCCACCTCATCCTCATCCCCCGATTCCTCACCCCTTTCACCGTGTACATCCTCCTCCTCACAGAGTATTAATTCGTCCCCACTGGAATGCACCATCACAGGTCCCCGTGTACGTTCTGGAGGAAATTGCTGGTAAATGTCTCTACAGAGGAAGTTATTATAATTAATTTTGATTAGTGATGAGCGGGTTCGGTTTCTCGGAAACCGAACCCCCCCCCGAACTTCACCCTTTTTACACGGGTCCGAGGCATACTCGGATTCTCCCGTATGGCTCGAGCGCGCCCCGAACGTCATCATCCCGCTGTCGGATTCTCGCGAGATTCAGATTCTATATAAGCACCCGCGCGTCGCCGCCATTTTCACTCGTACATTGGAAATGTTAGGGAGAGGACGTGGCTGGCGTCCTCTCCGTTATTGTTGAACTTGATTGTGCACTATTGCTTAATTGTGGGGAGGGCTGGGGAGCAGCTGTATAATATAGGAGGAGTACAGTGCAGAGTTTTGCTGATCAGTGACCACCAGTTATCCGTTCTCTGCCTGAAAAAAACGCTCCATATCTGTGCTCAGTGTGCTGCATATATCTGTGCTCACACTGCTTAATTGTGGGTACTGGGGAGCAGCTGTATTATATAGCAGGAGTACAGTGCAGAGTTTTGCTGACAGTGACCACCAGTATACGTTGTCTGCCTGAAAAACACTCCATATCTGTGCTCAGTGTGCTGCTTTATTGTGGGGACTGGGGACCACCAGTATAATGTTATATAGGAGGAGTACAGTGCAGAGTTTTGCTGACCAGTGACCACCAGTATATAATATATAGCATTACAGTACAGTAGGCCACTGCTGTACCTACCTCTGTGTCATCATTAAGTATACTATCCATCTAGATTCTATACCTGTGGTGCATTTCAGTTGTGCAGTTTGCTGACACAGTGACCACCAGTATATATAGCAGTACGGTACGGAAGGCCACTGCTGTACCTACCTCTGTGTCGTCATTAAGTATACTATCCATCTACATTCTATACCTGTGGTGCATTTTAGTTTTGCAGTTTGCTGAACAGTGACCACCAGTATACTATATATAGCAGTACGGTACGGAAGGCCACTGCTGTACCTACCTCTGTGTCGTCATTAAGTATACTATCCATCTACATTCTATACCTGTGGTGCATTTTAGTTTTGCAGTTTGCTGACACAGTGACCACCAGTATACTATATATAGCAGTACGGAAGGCCACTGCTGTACCTACCTCTGTGTCGTCATTAAGTATACTATCCATCTACATTCTATACCTGTGGTGCATTTTAGTTTTGCAGTTTGCTGACACAGTGACCACCAGTATACTATATATAGCAGTACGGTACGGAAGGCCACTGCTGTACCTACCTCTGTGTCCTCATTAAGTATACTATCCATCTACATTCTATACCTGTGGTGCATTTTAGTTTTGCAGTTTGCTGACACAGTGACCACCAGTATACTATATATAGCAGTACGGTACGGAAGGCCACTGCTGTACCTACCTCTGTGTCCTCATTAAGTATACTATCCATCTACATTCTATACCTGTGGTGCATTTTAGTTTTGCAGTTTGCTGACACAGTGACCACCAGTATACTATATATAGCAGTACGGAAGGCCACTGCTGTACCTACCTCTGTGTCGTCATTAAGTATACTATCCATCTACATTCTATACCTGTGGTGCATTTTAGTTTTGCAGTTTGCTGACACAGTGACCACCAGTATACTATATATAGCAGTACGGTACGGAAGGCCACTGCTGTACCTACCTCTGTGTCGTCATTAAGTATACTATCCATCTACATTCTATACCTGTGGTGCATTTTAGTTTTGCAGTTTGCTGACACAGTGACCACCAGTATACTATATATAGCAGTACGGTACGGAAGGCCACTGCTGTACCTACCTCTGTGTCGTCATTAAGTATACTATCCATCTACATTCTATACCTGTGGTGCATTTTAGTTTTGCAGATTGCTGACAGTGACCACCAGTATATATAGCAGTACGGTACGGAAGGCCACTGCTCTACCTACCTCTGTGTCGTCAAGTATACTATCCATCCATACCTGTGGTGCATTTCAGTTGTGCGCAGTATATATAGTAGTAGGCCATTGCTATTGGTAGTTACTGGCATATAATATCACACATTAAAAAATGGAGAACAAAAATGTGGAGGTTAAAATAGGGAAAGATCAAGATCCACTTCCACCTCATGCTGAAGCTGCTGCCACTAGTCATGGCCAAGACGATGAAATGCCATCAACGTTGTCTGCCAAGGCCGATGCCCAATGTCATAGTAGAGAGCATGTAAAATCCGAAAAACAAAAGTTCAGTAAAATGACCCAAAAATCAAAATTAAAAGTGTCTGAGGAGAAGCGTAAACTTGCCAATATGCCATTTACGACACGGAGTGGCAAGGAACGGCTGAGGCCCTGGCCTATGTTCATGGCTAGTGGTTCAGCTTCACATGAGGATAGAAGCACTCATCCTCTCGCTAGAAAAATGAAAAGACTTAAGCTGGCAAAAGCACAGCAAAGAACTGTGCGTTCTTCTAAATCACAAATACCCAAGGAGAGTCCAATTGTGTCGGATGCGATGCATACCTTCCCAACACTGGACGGGAAGAGCTTGCGCCTTCCACCATTTGCACGCCCCCTGCAAGTGCTGGAAGGAGCACCCGCAGTCCAGTTCCAGATAGTCAAATTGAAGATGTCACTGTTGAAGTACACCAGGATGAGGATATGGGTGTTGCTGGCGCTGGGTAGGAAATTGACAAGGAGGATTCTGATGGTGAGGTGGTTTGTTTAAGTCAGGCACCCGGGGAGACCCCTGTTGTCCATGGGACGAATATGGCCATTGACATGCCTGGTCAAAATACAAAAAAAATCAGCTCTTCGGTGTGGAATTATTTCAACACAAATGCAGACAACAGGTGTCAAGCCGTGTGTTGCCTTTGTCAAGCTGTAATAAGTAGGGGTAAGGACGTTAACCACATAGGAACATCCTTTCTTAAACGTCACCTGCAGCGCATTCATCATAAGTCAGTGACAAGTTCAAAAACTTTGGGTGATAGCGGAAGCAGTCCACTGACCACTAAATCCCTTCCTCTTGTAACCAAGCTCCTGCAAACCACACCACCAACTCCCTCAGTGTCAATTTCCTCCTTACCCAGGAAAGCCAATAGTCCTGCAGGCCATGTCACTGGCAAGTCTGACGAGTCCTCTCCTGCCTGGGATT
The DNA here is from genome assembly GCF_028390025.1 of Pseudophryne corroboree. Classification (NCBI taxonomy): domain Eukaryota; kingdom Metazoa; phylum Chordata; class Amphibia; order Anura; family Myobatrachidae; genus Pseudophryne; species Pseudophryne corroboree. The sequence continues at coordinate 355,035,571 of NC_086451.1, forward strand.
CCTCCGATGCATCCTTGAGTGTAACGCCTACTGCTGCTGGCACTGCTGTTGTAGCTGCTGGGAGTCGATCGTCATCCCAGAGGGGAAGTCGGAAGACCACTTGTACTACTTCCAGTAAGCTGGGAGTCGATCGTCATCCCAGAGGGGAAGTCGGAAGACCACTTGTACTACTTCCAGTCCAACAGTCCTTTGCGAGGAAGATGAAATATCACAGCAGTCATCCTGCTGCAAAGCAGATAACACAGGCCTTGGCAGCCTGGGTGGTGAGAAACGTGGTTCCGGTATCCGCCGTTAATTCAGAGGCAACTAGAGACTTGATTGAGGTACTGTGTCCCCGGTACCAAATACCATCTAGGTTCCATTTCTCTAGGCAGGCGATACCGAAAATGTACACAGACCTCAGAAAAAGACTCACCAGCGTCCTAAAAAATGCAGTTGTACCCAATGTCCACTTAACCACGGACATGTGGACAAGTGGAGCAGGGCAGACTCAGGACTATATGACTGTGACAGCCCACTGGGTAGATGTATTGCCTCCCGCAGCAAGAACAGCAGCGGCGGCACCAGTAGCAGCATCTCGCAAACGCCAACTCGTTCCTAGGCAGGCTATGCTTTGTATCACCGCTTTCCAGAAGAGGCACACAGCTGACAACCTCTTACGGAAACTGAGGAAGATCATCGCAGAATGGCTTACCCCAATTGGACTCTCCTGGGGATTTGTGACATCGGACAACGCCAGCAATATTGTGCGTGCATTACATCTGGGCAAATTCCAGCACGTCCCATGTTTTGCACATACATTGAATTTGGCGGTGCAGAATTATTTAAAAAACGACAGGGGCGTGCAAGAGATGCTGTCGGTGGCCCGAAGAATTGCGGGCCACTTTCGGCATTCAGCCACCGCATACAGAAGACTGGAGCACCACCAAACAATCCTGAACCTGCCCTGCCATCATCTGAAGCAAGAGGTGGTAACGAGGTGGAATTCAACCCTCTATATGCTTCAGAGGATGGAGGAGCAGCAAAAGGCCATTCAAGCCTATACATCTGGCCACGATATAGGCAAAGGAGGGGGAATGCACCTGACTCAAGCGCAGTGGAGAATGATTTCAACGTTGTGCAAGGTTCTGCAACCCTTTGAACTTGCCACACGTGAAGTCAGTTCAGACACTGCCAGCCTGAGTCAGGTCATTCCCCTCATCAGGCTTTTGCAGAAGAAGCTGGAGACATTGAAGGAGGAGCTAAAACAGAGCGATTCCGCTAGGCATGTGGGACTTGTGGATGGAGCCCTTAATTCGCTTAACCAGGATTCACGGGTGGTCAATCTGTTGAAATCAGAGCACTACATTTTGGCCACCGTGCTCGATCCTAGATTTAAAACCTACGTTGTATCTCTCTTTCCAGCAGACACAAGTCTGCAGAGGTTCAAAGATCTGCTGGTGAGAAAATTGTCAAGTCAAGCGGAACGTGACCCGTCAACATCTCCTCCTTCACATTCTCCCGCAACTGGGGGTGCGAGGAAAAGGCTAAGAATTCCGAGCCCACCCGCTGGCGGTGATGCAGGGCAGTCTGGAGCGAGTGCTGACATCTGGTCTGGACTGAAGGACCTGCCAACGATTACTGACATGTCGTCTACTGTCACTTCATATGATTCTCTCACCATTGAAAGAATGGTGAAGGATTATATGAGTGACCGCATCCGAGTAGGCACGTCAGACAGTCTGTACGTATACTGGCAGGAAAAAGAGGCAATTTGGAGGCCCTTGCACAAACTGGCTTTATCTACCTAAGTTGCCCTCCCTCCAGTGTGTACTCCGAAAGAGTGTTTAGTGCAGCCGCTCACCTTGTCAGCAATCGGCGTACGAGGTTACTTCCAGAAAATGTGGAGAAGATGATGTTCATCAAAATTAATTATAATCAATTCCTCCGTGGAGACTTTCACCAGCAGCAATTGCCTCCACAAAGTACACAGGGACCTGAGATGGTGGATTCCAGTGGGGACGAATTAATAATCTGTGAGGAGGGGGATGTACACAGTGAAAGGGGTTAGGAATCGGAGGATGATGATGAGGTGGACATCTTGCCTCTGTAGAGCCAGTTTGTGCAAGGAAAGATTGATTGCTACTTTTTTTGGTGGGGGCCCAAACCAACAAGTCATTTCAGTCACAGTCGTGTGGCAGACCCTGTCGCTGGAATGATGGGTTCGTTAAAGTGTGCATGTCCTGTTTATACAACATAAGGGTGGGTGGGAGGGCCCAAGGACAATTCCATTTTACACCTCTTTTTTCTTTCATTTTTCTTTGCATGGTGCGCCTCTTTTTTTCTTTGCATCATGTGCTGTTTGGGGACAATTTTTTTGAAGTGCCATCCTGCCTGACACTGCAGTGCCACTCCTAGATGGGCCAGGTGTTTGTGTCGGCCACTTGTGTCGCTTAGCTTAGCCATCCAGCGACCTCGGTGCAAATTTTAGGACTAAAAATAATATTGTGAGGTGTGAGGTGTTCAGAATAGACTGGAAATGAGTGGAAATTATGGTTATTGAGGTTAATAAAACTATGGGATCAAAATGACCCCCAAATTCTATGATTTAAGCTGTTTTTTAGGTTTTTTTTGTAAAAAACACCCGAATCCAAAACACACCCGAATCCGACAAAAAATTTTCGGTGAGGTTTTGCCAAAACGCGTCCGAATCCAAAACACGGCCGCGGAACCGAATCCAAAACCAAAACACAAAACCCGAAAAATGTCCGGTGCACATCACTAATTTTGATGAACATCATCTTCTCCACATTTTCTAGAAGTAACCTCCTACGCCGATCGCTGACTCTTTCGGAGTACACACTGGAGGGGGGGCAACTTAGGTAAAAGAAAGCCAGTTTGTGCAAGGGCCTCCAAATTGCCTCTTTTTCCTGCCAGTATATTTCTGACATGCCTACTTGGATGCGGTCACTCATATAATCCTCCACCATTCTTTCAATGGTGACAGAATCATATGCAGTGACAGTAGACGACATGTCAGTAATCGTTGGCAGGTCCTTCAGTCCGGACCAGATGTCAGCACTTGCTCCTGACTGCCCTGTATCACCGCCAGCGGGTGGTTTTGGAAATTTAATCCATTTCCTGGCATCTTCAGTGGTTGTAGAAAATGAAGGAGGAGCTGTTGGCGGGTCACGTTCCGCTTGACTTGACAATTGTCTCACCAGCAGGTCTTTGAATATCTGCAGACTTGTGTCTGCCGGAAAGAGAGATACGACGTAGGCTTTAAACCTATGATCGAGCACGGTGGCCAAAATGTAGTGCTCTGATTTCAACAGATTGACCACCCGTGAATCCTGGTTAAGCGAATGAAGGGCTCCATCCACAAGACCAACATGCCTAGCGGAATCGCTCTGTTTTAGCTCCTCCTTCAATCTCTCCAGCTGCTTCTGCAAAAGCCTGATTAGGGGAATGACCTGACTTAGGCTGGCAGTGTCTGAACTGACTTCACGTGTGGCAAGTTCAAAGGGTTGGAGAACCTTGCACAACATGGAAATCATTCTCCACTGCGCTTGAGTCAGGTGCATTCCCCCTCCTTTGCCTATATAGTAGGCAGATGTATAGGCTTGAATGGCCTTTTGATGCTCTTCCATCCTGTGAAGCATATAGAGGGTTGAATTCCACCTCATTACCACCTCTTGCTTCAGCTGACGGCAGGGCATGTTCATGAGTGTTTGCTGGCGCTCCAGTCTTCGGCACGCGGTGGCTGAATGCCGAAAGTGGCCCGCAATTCTTCGGGCCACCGACAGCATCTCCTGCATGCCCCTGCCGTTTTAAAAAAAAATTTGCACCACCAAATTCATTGTATGTGCAAAACATGGGACGTGCTGGAATTTGCCCATATGTAATGCACGCACAATATTGGTGACATTGTCCGATATCACAAATCCCCAGGAGAGTCCAATTGGAGTAAGCCAATCTGCGATGATGTTCCTCAGTTTCCGTAAGAGGTTGTCAGCTGTGTACCTCTTATGGAAAGCTGTGATACAAAGTGTAGCCTGCTTAGGAACGAGTTAGCGGTTGCGAGATGCTGCTACTGGTGCTGCCGCTGTTGCTGCGGGAGGCAATACATCTTCCCAGTGGGCTGCTACAGTCATATAGTCCTTAGTCTGCCCTGCTCCACTTGTCCACATGTCCGTGGTTAAGTGGACAGTGGGTACAACTGCATTTTTTAGGACACTGGTGACTCTTTTTCTGACGACTGTGTACATTCTCGGTATCGCCTGCCTAGAGAAGTGGAACCTAGATGGGATTTGGTACCGGCGACACACTACCTCAAGCAATTCTCTAAGTCCCTGTGAACTAACGGTGGATACCGGACGCACATCTAACACCAACATATTTGTCAAGGCCTGAGTTATCCGCTTTGCAATAGGATGACTGCTGTGATATTTCATCTTCCTCGCAAAGGACTGTTGGACAGTCAATTGCTTACTGGAAGTAGTACAAGTGGTCTTCCGACTTCCCCACAGGGATGACGATCGACTCCCAGCAGCAACAACAGCAGCACCAGCAGCAGTAGGCGTTACACTGAAGGATCCATCGGAGGAATCCCAGTTAGGAGAGGACTCGTCATACTTGCCAGTGACATGGCCTGCAGGACTATTGGCGTTCCTGTCTAAGGAGGAAATTGACATTGAGGGAGTTGGTGGTGTGGTTTGCAGGAGCTTGGGTACAAGAGGAAGAAGGGATTTAGTTGTCAGGGGACTGCTTCCGCTGTCACCCAAAGTTTTTGAACTTGTCAATGACCTCTGTTGAATGCGCTCCAGGTGACGTTTAAGGGAGGATGTTCCTATGTGGTTAACGTCCTTACCCCTACTTATTACAGCTTGACAAAGGCAACACATGGCTTGACACCTGTTGTCCGTATTTCTGTTGATATAATTCCACACCAAAGAGGTGATTTTTTTGATATTTTGACCAGGCATGTCAATGGCCTTAATCATCCCACAGATAACAGGTGTCTCCCCGGGTGCCTGACTTAAACAAACCACCTTACCATCAGAATCCTCCTCGTCAATTTCCTCCTCAGCACCAGCAACACCCATATCCTCATCCTGGTGTACTTCAACAGTGACATCTTCAATTTGAATATTAGGAACTGGACTGTGGGTGCTCCTTCCAGCACTTGCAGGGGGCGTGCAAATGGTGGAAGGAGCCACCTCTTCCCGTCCACTGTTGGGAAGGTCAGGCATCGCACCCGCCGACACATTTGGACTCTCCTTGGGGATATGTGATTTAGGATGCACATTTCTTTGCTGTGCTTTTGCCAGCTTAACTCTTTTCATTTTTCTAGCGGGAGGATGAGTGCTTCTATCCTCATGTGAAGCTGAACCACTAGCCATGAACATAGGCCAGGGCCTCAGCCGTGCCTTGCCACTCCGTGTCAAAAATGGCATATTGGCAAGTTTACGCTTCTCCTCAGACGATTTTAATTTAGATTTTTGGGTCAATTTACTGAACTTTTGCTTTTTGGATTTTACATGCTCTCCCTTCTATGACATTGGGCATTGGCCTTGGCAGACGACGTTAATGGCATTTCATCGTCTCTGCCATGACTAGTGGCAGCAGCTTCAGCACTAGGTGGAAGTGGATTTTGATCTTTCTCTATTAGACCCTCCACATTTTTGTTCTCCATTTTTTAATGTGTGGAATTATATGCCAGTAATATATCTGGAATTAGACGGCGGTAATGTCTGGAATTAGATACCACTAGATAGATACCAGATACCACTGTGACTGTAATGATGATGACCTATGCACAGTGACAGGACACTACCACAGCACCCTACAGCAACAAGATGCAGCACAAGACACTGGACTATTAGTCATGTACTGTAGTATACTGAGCACCACAATGCAGCACAAGACAATGAGCAGTGATACTAAGCACTGATGAGGATACTACTGAGAACTGACACTGAGCAGCAAGATGCAGCACAAGACACTGGACTATTAGTAATGTACTGTATTATACTGAGCACCACAATGCAGCACAAGACAATGAGCAGTGATACTGAGCACTGATGAGGATAATACTGAGAACTGACACTGAGCAGCAAGATGCAGCACTGGAGTATTAGTAATGTACTGTAGTATGCTGAGCACCACAATGCAGCACAAGACAATGAGCAGTGATACTGAGCACTGATGAGGATACTACTGAGAACTGACACTGAACAGCAAGATGCAGCACAAGACACTGGACTATTAGTAGTGTACTGTAGTATACTGAGCACCACAATGCAGCACAAGACAATGAGCAGTGATACTGAGCACTGATGAGGATAATACTGAGAACTGACACTGAGCAGCAAGATGCAGCACAAGACACTGGACTATTAGTAATGTACTGTAGTATAATGAGCCCCACAATGCAGCACAAGATAATGAGCAGTGATACTGAGCACTGATGAGGATACTACTGAGAACTGACACTGAGCAGCAAAATGCAGCACTGGACTATTAGTAATGTACTGTAGTATACTGAGCACAACAATGCAGCACAAGACAATGAGCAGTGATACTAAGCACTGATGAGGATACTACTGAGAACTGACACTGAGCAGCAAGATGCAGCACAAGACACTGGACTATTAGTAATGCACTGTATTATACTGAGCACCACAATGCAGCACAAGACAATGAGCAGTGATACTGAGCACTGATGAGGATAATACTGAGAACTGACACTGAGCAGCAAGATGCAGCACTGGACTATTAGTAATGTACTGTAGTATACTGAGCACCACAATGCAGCACAAGACAATGAGCAGTGATACTGAGCACTGATGAGGATAATACTGAGAACTGACACTGAGCAGCAAGATGCAGCACTGGACTATTAGTAATGTACTGTAGTATACTGAGCACCACAATGCAGCACAAGACAATGAGCAGTGATACTGAGCACTGATGAGGATAATACTGAGAACTGACACTGAGCAGCAAGATGCAGCACAAGACACTGGACTATTAGTAATGTACTGTAGTATACTGAGCACCACAATGCAGCACAAGATAATGAGCAGTGATACTGAGCACTAATGAGGATACTACTGAGAACTGACACTGAGCAGCAAGATGCAGCACAAGACACTGTACTATTAGTAGTGATGTGCACCGGAAATTTTTCGGGTTTTGTGTTTTGGTTTTGGGTTCGGTTCCGCGGCCGTGTTTTGGGTTCGAACGCGTTTTGGCAAAACCTCACCGAATTTTTTTTATCGGATTCGGGTGTGTTTTGGATTCGGGTGTTTTTTTAAAAAAACCCTAAAAAACAGCTTAAATCATAGAATTTGGGGGTCATTTTGATCCCATAGTATTATTAACCTCAATAACCATAATTTCCACTCATTTCCAGTCTATTCTGAACACCTCACACCTCACAATATATTTTTAGTCCTAAAATTTGCACCGAGGTCGCTGGATGGCTAAGCTAAGCGACACAAGTGGCCGACACAAACACCTGGCCCATCTAGGAGTGGCACTGCAGTGTCAGACAGGATGGCCCTTCAAAAAAATACTCCCCAAACAGCACATGACGCAAAGAAAAAAAGAGGCGCAATGAGGTAGCTGTGTGACTAAGCTAAGCGACCCTAGTGGCCGACACAAACACCTGGTCCATCTAGGAGTGGCACTGCAGTGTCACGCAGGATGGCCCTTCAAAAAAATACTCCCCAAACAGCACATGATGCACAGAAAAATGAAAGAAAAAAGAGGTGCAAGATGGAATTGTCCTTGGGCCCTCCCACCCACCCTTATGTTGTATAAACAGGACATGCACACTTTAACGAACCCATCATTTCAGCGACAGGGTCTGCCACATGACTGTGACTGAAATGACTGGTTGGTTTGGGCCCCCACCAAAAAAGAAGCAATCAATCTCTCCTTGCACAAACTGGCTCTACAGAGGCAAGATGTCCACCTCATCATCATCGTCCGATTCATCACTCCTTTCACTGTGTACATCCCCCTCCTCACAGATTATTAATTCGTCCCCACTGGAATCCACCATCTCAGGTCCCCGTGTACTTTCTGGAGGCAATTGCTGCTGGTGAATGTCTCCATGGAGGAATTGATTATAATTCATTTTAATGAACATCATCTTCTCCACATTTTCTGGAAGTAACCTCGTACGCCGATTGCTGACAAGGTGAGCGGCGGCACTAAACACTCTTTCGGAGTACACACTGGAGGGAGGGCAACTTAGGTAGAATAAAAACGAAAACAAAAAACACACCTGGCGCTGTGACTGATTTCAGATGAATGCAGCAATCCCAAAAAGGTCTTTGGTTTTAACCCTTATTACAGAACAACATACAAAACAACAAAACTAGGACTGCGCAATTCACTCTGATATGGATATTTAATCTCATAAAATTAATCCTTAAAAACACATATAATAACATACAATACTAAATGCCGGCCAGCATTACATAAAAATTATAATATAAACCCCATAGATCTATTATTGATGGGTCTTAGTAATAGAGGATATATTACTTAATTCTATTAAAAATACCTCTTACACTTTATATCCAAATATATGCATTAAAAAATTCATTAACCATTAATTTCTTTCTCATGCTATATTATATCACTTCCAATAGATTTCAACCAAAATAGGTATGTCCAGCGCTTTTTTCACAGTTTTGTAACTGCAACCATGCCAGGTATTTTCTCCTTTTTGATAATGATATTTTATCCCAGCATATATTTAATTAGTAGCTCAGTCCGAACCAGAAAGTCTCTCTCCTCAATTAAGAGACATCCACATTCAGTTATACACTTATAACCGCCTCCACATAATGGGCTTCTGCCGTTTTAGCTAGGCAGCTCATGCACGATTAAAGCCTCTTATCAAACAGTCATAGCATTCCAATTTTTCAAGATATATTACTATGCCTGTGCAATGTTCTTAGATGAACCCCTCCCGGCTTGTATCAGCCTTATCTAGAGTCTCCGGGTTTACCACTGCGGCGTGTTGCTCTTCCCAGCCTCCGTGGGGTATCTTATGCCTGTGGCCGGCTGGCCTGTAAGTGTCTCTGCTGATTCCTCCTGTGACGACAGACGCGTTTCTCCGCCTTCTATTTCGTCGGCGGCTTCTTCAGTGTCAGATGCTCAAGCTTTGTTTCATCTTGTTTAAATACCTGCTCATGCCGATCGCGCGTGCGTGTTATCACTGCGGATCAAGCCTCATTATCATTTTCGGCTTCCAATACCTATCTACTCTCCAAATTTTATTAATGGTTAATAATATGTGTTGCATATTATAATAAGAGGTTATACTTATAATTCCATTTATACTGTTACTATTTTAAAAAAAATATATATAGTTAATTTTAACTATACAGATAATAACATATAAATAATTAATCACTGAACAACCTTAACACATCTTGAATTTATCATTGGTATCACTCCAAAGCGTAATTTATTTTAGTTTTTTCATTCCTAACACTCATTTGGACCACATAATAATATTATATTCAACCTCCACATTATTTGATATTATCATATATGTATATATACACTAATATATTTTTCTCCTTCCACTATACTGGACCCTTTTTACATGATTTTCTTCATTTATACATTTCTATCTTTATTCACTTATTCTAATAGACTACATATATATATATACATAGATACCCCCTACAATTTCTAACTCAAGAACAGCCGTATTAAACCACTTATAGAAATATATATGAGATAAACCACAAGAACCCCCCATATATCACCATATGGATACAATACCCCTATATCCCATTCAGTTCCACCGTGTCATTAAGACCTGATGGTATTAATGTATCTAATCTATAGATCCAGTAGGCCTCTCGTCTTTGAAGCCTACTGAATCTATCTCCCCCTCGATTGGTGGATTTTATTAATTCTATTCCAACCATTATAATATTGTTCACATTAGCTTTTTGACAATGTATTACATGATCCGATAATGGATGTCTCGCCCCTTTTATTATGTTTCTCCGATGCTCCATATAGTGAACATGTAGGGTCCTCGTGGTTCGTCCCACATACTGTTTCCCACATTTACAGGTAATGAGATAAATAATGTAAGTAGACATGCAATTAATAAACTCTTTGATAGAAAAAATCTCACCAGTGATAGATGACTGAAAAGTTAAACTTTTTCTTGGTATATTACCACACGGAAGACAATCAATTTTCCCACATTTATGATATCCCATCGGTCTCACGGGCAACCATGTATTTAATATAACACCTTTCCCCCCTTTTTCTTTCTGAAAATGACTTGGTACCCACTTTTTTCTTAAATTGTCTGCTTTCCTAAAAATCGTGTGTCCTCTAGGGTCTATACATGTTTTTAACACTTCATCTAAAAGTAACAGAGATGTGTTCTTCTTAATTACCTGACTAATCTTATACGCACAGCTATTATACTTTGTGACAAATACTTCACTTCTCTCTCCCACAATCCCCCTCTTATTTTTGTTTTTATTATTTATATTATTAATACTATTAAGTTTGGGTCTTAATAACATTTCCCTATCCATAACTTCCACCTCACGGTAAGCTTTATCCAAAATCCTTTGTGGATATCCCTGTTCCTGAAAGGACTCCATCATTGTCCTTGCTTGCATATGAAACATAGGAAGCGAGCTACAATTACGACATAGTCTGACCAACTGTCCCCTAGAAATCACACGACTTAAAATACAAGGACAACCTGACCTTAGGAGAAAGGAAAGCAATAAGATCTTTACAGGAGGATAGGAGCATAACAATAAAGCCAGCTGATAAGGGGGGTGGGGTAGTAATCATAGAAACAGAAGAATACATCACAGAATGCCAAAGGCAACTTGGGGATACAAAATTGTATCATAGGTTGGAGGGTAACCCCACCACCCTTTTTCAGAAACAATATATGGAATTATTGGATGCAGCCTTTGAAGGTGGTTCTATATCTAAGGAAACGTTTAATTTTTTACTTTGTGCACATCCAGTCACGGCAACATTTTATTATTTACCCAAGATTCATAAATCACTAGTTAATCCACCGGGGAGACCTATTATTTCGGGTGTGGGATCACTCACGAATAATTTATCTTTTTTTGTTGATCACCATTTACAGGGACACGTAGAGGGTTTGAGGTCCCATATAAAGGATACACAACATTTTTTGAATATTATAAATAAAATTAAGTGGAGAAGAGGTTTCTATCTAGTAACGTGTGACGTGGAGTCATTATACACGAATATTCCACATGAAAAGGGAATTTTGGCAGTGGAAAGTTATCTGAGACAGGGAAATACCTCGGACCCTCTACGTGTCTTCTTATTAGAGGCTATTAAGTTCATATTAACACATAATTATTTTATGTTTGATGCACATTATTATTTACAGACACGAGGTGCGGCCATGGGGGCCAGATTCGCTCCGAGTTTCGCCAACCTATATATGGGTGCCTTTGAGGAGGAGCATGTGTGGGAAGGCGGGCTCGGGGCGGATCTGGTATACTATGGTCGATATATAGATGATTTGTTTATGGTTTGGGGGGGGACTTTAGAAGCACTTCAGCAATTCACTAATGGTCTAAATGATAATAATTTTGGTTTAAAGTTCACAACAAGCTATAGCACTGATAAGTTATGTTTCCTAGATATAGAGCTATCAGTAGAGGATGAAGGGTTAGTAACAAAAACATATATTAAACCAGTAGATAATAATCGGTATCTAGACTACAAGAGTGCACATAAACGTAGTTGGAAAGATAATATTCCTAGGGGACAGTTGGTCAGACTACGTCGTAATTGTAGCTCGCTTCCTATGTTTCATATGCAAGCAAGGACAATGATGGAGTCCTTTCAGGAACAGGGATATCCACAGGGGATTTTGGATAAAGCTTACCGTGAGGTGGAAGTTATGGATAGGGAAATGTTATTAAGACCCAAACTTAATAGTATTAATAATATAAATAATAAAAACAAAAATAAGAGGGGGATTGTGGGAGAGAGAAGTGAAGTATTTGTCACAAAGTATAATAGCTGTGCGTATAAGATTAGTCAGGTAATTAAGAAGAACACATCTCTGTTACTTTTAGATGAAGTGTTAAAAACATGTATAGACCCTAGAGGACACACGATTTTTAGGAAAGCAGACAATTTAAGAAAAAAGTTGGTACCAAGTCATTTTCAGAAAGAAAAAGGGGGGAAAGGTGTTATATTAAATACATGGTTGCCCGTGAGACCGATGGGATATCATAAATGTGGGAAAATTGATTGTCTTCCGTGTGGTAATATACCAAGAAAAAGTTTAACTTTTCAGTCATCTATCACTGGTGAGATTTTTTCTATCAAAGAGTTTATTAATTGCATGTCTACTTACATTATTTATCTCATTACCTGTAAATGTGGGAAACAGTATGTGGGACGAACCACAAGGACCCTACATGTTCGCTATATGGAGCATCGGAGAAACATAATAAAAGGGGCGAGACATCCATTATCGGATCATGTAATACATTGTCAAAAAGCTAATGTGAACAATATTATAATGGTTGGAATAGAATTAATAAAATCCACCAATCGAGGGGGAGATAGATTCAGTAGGCTTCAAAGACGAGAGGCCTACTGGATCTATAGATTAGATACATTAATACCATCAGGTCTTAATGACACGGTGGAACTGAATGGGATATAGGGGTATTGTATCCATATGGTGATATATGGGGGGTTCTTGTGGTTTATCTCATATATATTTCTATAAGTGGTTTAATACGGCTGTTCTTGAGTTAGAAATTGTAGGGGGTATCTATGTATATATATATGTAGTTTATTAGAATAAGTGAATAAAGATAGAAATGTATAAATGAAGAAAATCATGTAAAAAGGGTCCAGTATAGTGGAAGGAGAAAAATATATTAGTGTATATATACATATATGATAATATCAAATAATGTGGAGGTTGAATATAATATTATTATGTGGTCCAAATGAGTGTTAGGAATGAAAAAACTAAAATAAATTACGCTTTGGAGTGATACCAATGATAAATTCAAGATGTGTTAAGGTTGTTTAGTGATTAATTATTTATATGTTATTATCTGTATAGTTAAAATTAACTATATATATATTTTTTTAAATAGTAACAGTATAAATGGAATTATAAGTATAACCTCTTATTATAATATGCAACACATATTATTAACCATTAATAAAATTTGGAGAGTAGATAGGTATTGGAAGCCGAAAATGATAATGAGGCTTGATCCGCAGTGATAACACGCACGCGCGATCGGCATGAGCAGGTATTTAAACAAGATGAAACAAAGCTTGAGCATCTGACACTGAAGAAGCCGCCAACGAAATAGAAGGCGGAGAAACGCGTCTGTCGTCACAGGAGGAATCAGCAGAGACACTTACAGGCCGGCCGGCCGCAGGCATAAGATACCCCACGGAGGCTGGGAAGAGCAACACGCCGCAGTGGTAAACCCGGAGACTCTAGATAAGGCTGATACAAGCCGGGAGGGGTTCATCTAAGAACATTGCACAGGCATAGTAATATATCTTGAAAAATTGGAATGCTATGACTGTTTGATAAGAGGCTTTAATCGTGCATGAGCTGCCTAGCTAAAACGGCAGAAGCCCATTATGTGGAGGCGGTTATAAGTGTATAACTGAATGTGGATGTCTCTTAATTGAGGAGAGAGACTTTCTGGTTCGGACTGAGCTACTAATTAAATATATGCTGGGATAAAATATCATTATCAAAAAGGAGAAAATACCTGGCATGGTTGCAGTTACAAAACTGTGAAAAAAGCGCTGGACATACCTATTTTGGTTGAAATCTATTGGAAGTGATATAATATAGCATGAGAAAGAGATTAATGGTTAATGAATTTTTTAATGCATATATTTGGATATAAAGTGTAAGAGGTATTTTTAATAGAATTAAGTAATATATCCTCTATTACTAAGACCCATCAATAATAGATCTATAGGGTTTATATTATAATTTTTATGTAATGCTGGCCGGCAATTGTTATTGTATGTTATTATATGTGTTTTTAAGGATTAATTTTATGAGATTAAATATCCATATCAGAGTGAATTGCGCAGTCCTAGTTTTGTTGTTTTGTATTAGGTAGAATAAAGCCAGTTTGTGCAAGGGCCTCCAAATTGCCTCTTTTTCCTGCCAGTATACGTACGGACTGTCTGACGTGCCTACTTGGATGCGGTCACTCATATAATCCTCCACCATTCTTTCAATGGTGAGAGAATAATATGCAGTGACAGTAGATGACATGTCAGTAATCGTTGGCAGGTCCTTCAGTCCGGACCAGATGTCAGCATCAGCAGTCGCTCCAGACTGCCCTGCATCACCGCCAGTTGCGGGAGAATTCGTAGCCTTTTCCTCACACCCCCAGTTGCGGGAGAATGTGAAGGAGGAGATGTTGACAAGTCGCGTTCCGCTTGACTTGACAATTTTCTCACCAGCAGGTCTTTGAACCTCTGCAGACTTGTGTCTGCCGGAAAGAGAGATCCAACGTAGGTTTTAAATCTAGGATCGAGCACGGTGGCCAAAATGTAGTGCTATGATTTCAACAGATTGACCACCCGTGAATCCTGGTTAAGCGAATGAAGGGCTCCATCCACAAGTCCCACATGCCTAGCGGAATCGCTCTGTTTTAGCTCCTCCTTCAATGCCTCCAGCTTCTTCTTCAAAAGCCTGATGAGGGGAATGACCTGACTCAGGCTGGCAGTGTCTGAACTGACTTCACGTGTGGCAAGTTCAAAAGGTTGCAGAACCTTGCATAACGTTGAAATCATTCTCCACTGCGCTTGAGACAGGTGCATTCCACCTCCTTTGCCTATATCGTGGGCAGATGTATAGGCTTGAATGGCCTTTTGCTGCTCCTCCATCCTCTGAAGCATATAGAGGGTTGAATTCCACCTCGTTACCACCTCTTGCTTCAGATGATGGCAGGGCAGGTTCAGGTGTTTTTGGTGGTGCTCCAGTCTTCTGTACGCGGTGCCTGTACGCCGAAAGTGGCCCGCAATTCTTCTGGCCACCGACAGCATCTCTTGCACGCCCCTGTCGTTTTTTAAATAATTCTGCACCACCAAATTCAAGGTATGTGCAAAACATGGGACGTGCTGGAATTTGCCCAGATGTAATGCACGCACAATATTGCTGGCGTTGTCCGATGCCACAAATCCCCAGGAGAGTCCAATTGGGGTAAGCCATTCTGCGATGATCTTCCTCAGTTGCCGTAAGAGGTTTTCAGCTGTGTGCGTATTCTGGAAAGCGGTGATACAAAGCGTAGCCTGCCTAGGAACGAGTTGGCGTTTGCGAGATGCTGCTACTGGTGCCGCCGCTGCTGTTCTCGCAGCGGGAGGCAATACATCTACCCAGTGGGCTGTCACAGTCATATAGTCCTGAGTCTGCCCTGCTCCACTTGTCCACATGTCCGTGGTTAAGTGGACATTGGGTACAACTGCATTTTTTAGGACACTGGTGACTCTTTTTCTGACGTCCGTGTACATTCTCGGTATCGCCTGCCTAGAGAAGTGGAATCTAGATGGTATTTGGTAATGGGGGCACACTACCTCAAGCAATTCTCTAGTTCCCCGTGAACTAACGGCGGATACTGGATGCACGTCTAACACCAACATAGTTGTCAAGGCCTGAGTTATCCGCTTTGCAACAGGATGACTGCTGTGATATTTCATCTTCCTCGCAAAGGACTGTTGGACAGTCAATTGCTTACTGGAAGTAGTACAAGTGGTCTTCCGACTTCCCCTCTGGGATGACGATCGACTCCCAGCAGCAACAACAGCAGCGCCAGCAGCAGTAGGCGTTACACTCAAGGATGCATCGGAGGAATCCCAGGCAGGAGAGGACTCGTCAGACTTGCCAGTGACATGGCCTGCAGGACTATTGGCTTTCCTGGGTAAGGAGGAAATTGACACTGAGGGAGTTGGTGGTGTTTTTTGCGGGAGCTTGGTTACAAGAGGAAGGGATTTACTGGTCAGTGGACTGCTTCCGCTGTCGCCCAAAGTTTTTGAACTTGTCACTGACTTATTATGAATGCGCTGCAGGTGACGTATAAGGGAGGATGTTCCGAGGTGGTTAACGTCCTTACCCCTACTTATTACAGCTTGACAAAGGCAACACACGGCTTGACACCAGTTGTCCGCATTTCTGTTGAAATAATTCCACACTGAAGAGCTGATTTTTTTTTGTATTTTGACCAGGCATGTCAATGGCCATATTCCTCCCACGGACAACAGGTGTCTCCCCGGGTGCCTGACTTAAACAAACCACCTCACCATCAGAATCCTCCTTGTCAATTTCCTCCCCAGCGCCAGCAACACCCATATCCTCATCCTGGTGTACTTCAACACTGACATCTTCAATTTGACTATCAGGAACTGGACTGCGGGTGCTCCTTCCAGCACTTGCAGGGGGCGTGCAAATGGTGGAAGGCGCAAGCTCTTCCCGTCCAGTGTTGGGAAGGTCAGGCATCGCAACCGACACAATTGGACTCTCCTTGGGGATTTGTGATTTCGAAGAACGCACAGTTCTTTGCTGTGCTTTTGCCAGCTTAAGTCTTTTCTTTTTTATAGCGAGAGGATGAGTGCTTCCATCCTCTTGTGAAGCTGAACCACTAGCCATGAACATAGGCCAGGGCCTCAGCCGTTCCTTGCCACTCCGTGTCGTAAATGGCATATTGGCAAGTTTACGCTTCTCCTCAGACGCTTTTAATTTTGATTTTTGGGTCATTTTACTGATCTTTTGTGTTTTGGATTTTACATGCTCTGTACTATGACATTGGGCATCGGCCTTGGCAGACGACGTTGATGGCATTTCATCGTCTCGGCCATGACTAGTGGCAGCAGCTTCAGCACGAGGTGGAAGTGGATCTTGATCTTTCCCTATTTTTTTAACCTCCACATTTTTGTTCTCCATATTTTAATGCGCACAACTAAAAGCCACCACAGGTATACAATGTAGATGGATGGATACTATAGTATTATATTACTTATGGACGACGAGTGCACTGACGACACAGAGGTAGGTACAGCCGTGGCCTACCGTACTGCTATATATATATATATATATATAATATACTGTATAATAATAATAACGGACCTGGTGGACACTGTCAGCAGACTGCTAAACTAGTATGAAGAAAAAAAAAACCACCACAGGTATACAATGTAGATGGATGGATAGTATAGTATTATATTACTTAAGGACGATGAGTGCACTGACGACACAGAGGTAGGTACAGCCGTGGCCTACCGTACTGCTATATATATATATATATATATAATATACTGTATAATAATAATAACGGACCTGGTGGACACTGTCAGCAGACTGCTAAACTAGTATGAAGAAAAAAAAAACCACCACAGGTATACAATGTAGATGGATGGATAGTATAGTATTATATTACTTATGGACGATGAGTGCACTGACGACACAGAGGTAGGTACAGCCATGGCCTACCGTACTGCTATATATATATATATATATATATATATATATATATAATATACTGTATAATAATAATAACGGACCTGGTGGACACTGTCAGCAGACTGCTAAACTAGTATGAAGAAAAAAAAAGCCACCACAGGTATACAATGTAGATGGATGGATACTATAGTATAGTATTATATTACTTATGGACGACGAGTGCACTGACGACACAGAGGTAGGTACAGCCGTGGCCTACCGTACTGCTATATATATATATATATATAAATATATATATATATAATATACTGTATAATAATAATAACGGACCTGGTGGACACTGTCAGCAGACTGCTAAACTAGTATGAAGAAAAAAAAACCCACCACAGGTATACAATGTAGATAGATGGATGGATAGTATAGTATTATATTACTTATGGACGACGAGTGCACTGACGACACAGAGGTAGGTACAGCCGTGGCCTACCGTACTGCTATATATATATATATATATATATATATAATATACTGTATAATAATAATAATAACGGACCTGGTGGACACTGTCAGCAAACTGCTAAACTAGTATGAAGAAAAAAAAAGCCACCACAGGTGTACAATGTAGATGGATGGATACTATAGTATAGTATTATATTACTTATGGACGATGAGTGCACTGACGACACAGAGGTAGGTACAGCCGTGGCCTACCGTACTGCTATATATATATATAATATACTGTATAATAATAATAACGGACCTGGTGGACACTGTCAGCAGACTGCTAAACTAGTATGATGGAAAAAAAAAACACCACAGGTATACAATGTAGATGGATGGATAGTATAGTATTATATTACTTATGGACGACGAGTGCACTGACGACACAGAGGTAGGTACAGCCGTGGCCTACCGTACTGCTATATATATATATATATATATATATATAATATACTGTATAATAATAATAACGGACCTGGTGGACACTGTCAGCAGACTGCTAAACTAGTATGAAGAAAAAAAAAAACCACCACATGTATACAATGTAGATGGATGGATACTATAGTATAGTATTATATTACTTATGGACGACGAGTGCACTGACGACACAGAGGTAGGTACAGCCGTGGCCTACCGTACTGCTATATATATATATATATAATATGCTGTATAATAATAACGGACCTGGTGGACACTGTCAGCAGACTGCTAAACTAGTATGAAGAAAAAAAAACCACCACAGGTATACAATGTAGATGGATGGATAGTATAGTATTATATTACTTATGGACGACGAGTGCACTGACGACACAGAGGTAGGTACAGCTGTGGCCTACCATACTGCTATATATATATATATATACATAATATACTGTATAATAATAACGGACCTGGTGGACACTGTCAGCAGACTGCTAAACTAGTATGAAGGGAAAAAAAGCCACCACAGGTATACAATGTAGATGGATGGATACTATAGTATAGTATTATATTACTTATGGACGACGAGTGCACTGACGACACAGAGGTAGGTACAGCCGTGGCCTACCGTACTGCTATATATATATAATATACTGTATAATAATAACGGACCTGGTGGACACTGTCAGCAGACTGCTAAACTAGTATGAAGAAAAAAAAAGCCACCACAGGTATACAATGTAGATGGATGGATACTATAGTATAGTATTATATTACTTATGGACGACGAGTGCACTGACGACACAGAGGTAGGTACAGCCGTGGCCTACCGTACTGCTATATATATATATATAATATACTGTATAATAATAACGGACCTGGTGGACACTGTCAGCAGACTGCTAAACTAGTATGAAAAAAAAAAACCACCACAGGTATACAATGTAGATGGATGGATAGTATAGTATAATATTACTTATGGACGACGAGTGCACTGACGACACAGAGGTAGGTACAGCCGTGGCCTACCGTACTGCTATATATATATATATATATATATATATATAATATACTGTATAATAATAATAACGGACCTGGTGGACACTGTCAGCAGACTGCTAAACTAGTATGAAGAAAAAAAAAACCACCACAGGTATACAATGTAGATGGATGGATAGTATAGTATTATATTACTTATGGACGACGAGTGCACTGACGACACAGAGGTAGGTACAGCTGTGGCCTACCGTACTGCTATATATATATAATATACTGTATAATAATAATAACGGACCTGGTGGACACTGTCAGCAGACTGCTAAACTAGTATGAAGGGAAAAAAAGCCACCACAGGTATACAATGTAGATGGATGGATACTATAGTATAGTATTATATTACTTATGGACGACGAGTGCACTGACGACACAGAGGTAGGTACAGCCGTGGCCTACCGTACTGCTATATATATATATAATATACTGTATAATAATAACGGACCTGGTGGACACTGTCAGCAAACTGCTAAACTAGTATGAAGAAAAAAAAAGCCACCACAGGAGTGTTTTTCAGGCAGACAAACGTATACTGGACTGGTGGTCACTGTCAGCAAAACTGTGCACTGTACTCCTGCTATAACTGCTCCCCAGTCCCCACAATTAGGCAGTGTGAGCAGTGCACTCAGCACAGATATATGCAGCAGTGCAGCACACTGAGTGAGCACAGATATGGTGGAGCGTTTTTTTTCAGGCAGAGAAACAATGGATTAAACTCACTGGGGGTATAATCAAAACCCTGCACTGTACTCCCTAACAGCTGCTCCCCGTCCCCAATCCTCCCCACAATTATAACTAAGTCACTCAGTCTTTTCTACTATAACGGAGAGGACGCCAGCCACGTCCTCTCCCTATCAATCTCAATGCACGTGTGAAAATGGCGGCGACGCGCGGCTCCTTATATAGAATCCGAATCTCGCGAGAATCCGACAGCGGGATGATGACGTTCGGGCGCGCTCGGGTTAACCGAGCAAGGCGGGAGGATCCGAGTAGCTCGGACCCGTGAAAAAAAAGGTGATGTTCGGGCGGGTTCGGATCCCGAGGATCCGAACCCGCTCATCACTAACTATTAGTAATGTACTGTAGTATACTGAACACCACAATGCAGCACAAGACAATGAGCAGTGATACTGAGCACTGATGAGAATAATACGGAGAACTGACACTGAGCAGCAAGATGCAGCACAAGACACTGGACTATTAGTAATGTACTGTAGTATACTGAGCACCACAACGCAGCACAACACAATGAGCAGTGATACTGAGCACTGATGAGGATAATACTGAGAACTGACACTGAGCAGCAAGATGCAGCACAAGACACTGGATTATTAGTAATGTACTGTACTATACTGAGCACCACAATGCAGCACAAGGCAATGAGCAGTGATACTGAGCACTGATGAGGATAATACTGAGAACTGACACTGAGCAGCAAGATGCAGGACAAGACACTGGACTATTAGTAATGTACTGTAGTATACTGAGCACCACAACGCAGCACAACACAATGAGCAGTGATACTGAGCACTGATGAGGATAATACTGAGAACTGACACTGAGCAGCAAGATGCAGCACTGGACTATTAGTAATGTACTGTAGTATACTGAGCACGACAATGCAGCACAAGACAATGAGCAGTGATACTGAGCACTGATGAGTATACTACTGAGTACTGACACTGAGCAGCGAGATGCAGCACTGGACTATTAGTAATGTACTGTAGTATACTGAGCACTACAATGCAGCACAAGGCAATGAGCAGTGATACTGAGCACTGATGAGGATAATACTGAGAACTGACACTGGGCAGCAAGATGCAGCACAAGACACTGGACTTTTAGTAATGTACTGTAGTATACTAAGCACCACAATGCAGCACAAGACAATGAGCAGTGATACTGACTGAGCACTGACGAGGATAATACTGAGAACTGACACTGAGCAGCAAGATGCAGCACAAGACACTGGACTATTAGTAATGTACTGTAGAATACTGAGCACCACAATGCAGCACAAGACAATGAGCAGTGATACTGAGCACTGATGAGGATAATACTGAGAACTGACACTGAGCAGCAAGATGCAGCACAAGACACTAGACTATTAGTAATGTACTGTAGTATACTGAGCACCACAATGCAGCACAAGACAATGAGCAGTGATACTGAGTACTGATGAGGATACTACTGAGAACTGACACTGAGCAGGAGAGACACACTACTAGTATTACTGAGCAGCAATAAGTAAGCACTGATATTGAGACTTTCCACTGAGAGAACGTAGCTACGTCCTCCCTGCTCTCTCTACAATGCACGAGTGAAAATGGCGGTGACGCGCGGCTCTTTATATGGAATCCGAATCTCGCGAGAATCCGACAGCGGGATGATGATGTTTTCCCTCGTTTGGGTTTTCCGAGTCAGGCGGGAACAACCGAGCCTGCCTCAGACCCATGTAAACCACGTGGAGTTCGGGGGGGGTTTGGTTCTCGGAGCTACTCAGAAACTGCAAAGAATTATTTAGTAGCAATTCTGCTAATCTTTCGTTCCCTATTCTGCTAAGCTAAGATACACTCCCAGAGGGCGGCGGCCTAGCGTGTGCAATTCTGCTAAAAGCAGCTAGCGAGCGAACAACTCGGAATGAGGGCCTATAATAGAGCATTTCATCAGGTGCACACCATGGAATACAAACTCACCATAATTTACATACAAATATCCTTCTCAGTACTTCTATAATGCCTTTACATGATACTGTGTTGAATGAGGGCACATACAGTAGTTCCTCTCTATGAAGATAATGACTTTGTTTACATTTAACAACATATACTAGTATAATTTAACATTAGAGACCACAAACATTGAAAATGTGTGCCAGCCTAAATCTTGGGTTTTGGTTTTGATCTCCTTCATTTTTTGTATTTGTATTGGTTTTGCCAAAGCCGCCCTTGCAGGTTTTGGTTTTTATATCTGTATTTTTTCAAGACAAAAATAATAAAAACAGCTAAAATCACAGAATTTGGGGCTGTTTTTGTTCTTACAGTATTATTAAACTCGATAACATTCATTTTCACTCATTTCCAGTCAGTTGTGACCACATCACAATATTGTTCATCATCCAGCATTGGACCTTACAGGTTTTGGATTCCACATAAGGGAGACGCTTCTGGGAGTTGGCGCAATTGCACTCCCTTTCTGCCAAGATGTCTGCAACAAAGTGGAAATATGTTGAATTAATACAAAAATTAGTTGTGTATATCAGTCAAAATCATTTACATAGTACTACATACCTTCCGTAAAGCTGGATGAAGCGGTTACCTTCTCCAAGACGAATATAACTTTCAGGAACTGATCCTCCATTGAGGCTGAAAATAATCTGTACAGATGATTATAGCATCTAAAAATATATATTGTACAATATACATTTTTCATTGTTTGTACTGTGGTCAAAATTGCCTGGAAATGCCTGGAAATGAATGTTATTGGGTTATAATACTCTAGGAACAAAACAAGCCAAAATCATGTTATTTTTGCTGTTTTAGTATTTATATAAAAAATATATTTTTTTATATTTAAAAAAAATATACAAAACCAAAATCAGCAAAAATGGTCTGACACAGATCTTTATCAATAACTAGATCAGGGGCCCAAGGGAGATAACGTATGTATGTAGTGGAAGGAAGGATTGATTAGTAATTTTATTTAATTTGTTTGATTTAAAAAATTAAAATTAATCATTGAGGGCATTGGTGACGGTTTTTATTGCATAAACTACAATTTTTATTGCTTATGTGATTGCACTAATCTGACTTTTACTATCCGACTTTTACTTTTTCTTTGATTTTACATGCCCTGACTTAAGCCGTCTTTGCCTCTCCTCTCAATTGTTTGTCCTCCATATCGATCAACAAATATGGACCAAGTGGACTACAGCAGAAACCACAATTTTGTACAAAAAATATACCACCTACAGTGTCACAATACGTGCATGGGTATGAAATAATAATATATTGCAGTCTGACTGGCAGTGTCCCAGTACTTATGAAAATAAAATAAAGAATGTGTAGTACATTGGGGTACAGCACAAACAAAAAAATATAATATTTTATAATTATATTTGTAGGCTATTTGGTTTTAGCTTTTATTATTTTCATTTTACACTGGGATGGAGCCTCCGGATGGATGGACAGATCACCCCTTTCAGATACAGCAGAGCACCCCTTTCAGATACAGCAGACAAAGCACCACTGGACTGATACTAGGACACACCAGCCTCTGCATGTTATCATACCCTCCAACATTTTACACATAAAAATCGGTACAAATTAGAAAAGGGGGCGTGGCCACGGGTAAGTTTGGAGAGCCAAAAATCGGTACAGACCATATAAAAAAAGGTACTGTACCTGTTAAAAAGGTACAGTTGGAGGGTATGTGTTATACTGGGTTAATTTAATTAACACTGTGGTAGAGCCCCCTGGATGTACAGATAGAGTACCCCTTTCAGATACCATTGGTACCCCCAGAAAAAAATAAAATACATTGGCACCAAAGGGAAAAAAATAAAACATTTATAATTGCTCCGGTCCCCCGCAGTCGCCCGAGACCAATGTGTATTCGATTGTTTAGCATAAGCGCTTTTAAAAGCTGTAGTTTATTGTGATCACTGCGGTGCCTGGGCTGGCAGCAGTAACAACACAGGTGCTGCAGCATGAATAGGGCTGGATCCAATTACCTTGGGGGCCATATCTGACCCACTGGCCACTGTCATAGAGGCAAGTGCAGGGCTCCTGGGTGGTCCATCTCCTGGCCAGAGCTGTAGTGAGGAACTGTAGTGCCCCAAGCGTTCACATGCTATGGCGACCCAGTCCTCCAGTACAGAAATGTGCCTGGGAAATTTAGGTAGGCAGCATATTGGGCTGAGATGCAGCATATATACAGTAAAAACAACACCCACTGTGTGTATAGTGTATATACTTGATGCCCAAGGGGCAGAGCCGGCCATAGGCATAGGCAAACTAGGCAATTGCCTAGGGCATTTGATATGCATAGGGGCATCAGAAGCTTCTGCTGATTAAAATAATATGTGGCATGCCTATATTCTGTGTGTAGCATTTCATATGCAGATACATCCACAGTCTCACACAGTATATAGGCATGCTGCATATAATTTTAATCAGCAGAAGCTGCTTGTGCATCCTAGCCACATTGCAATGCAAATAAGATGCATTTTCATTAAAAAAAGGTGCCAGATGTTAGCATTGTGGCAATATTTATGAGGACACATCTGTATCCAAGTAGAGGCAGAGGTCACAGTGTTAGTGGCAGTGTGATTGCTGTGTGCATGTGAGTGGGTTGGTTGTGCAGTAGTGTTAGGAATTTGTGTAAGGAGCATTATGTGTGTCATGTAAAAATGCATTAATAATGTGCAACATGTGTAAGGGGCACTATGCGTGTCATTATGTGTATAAGGGCATTAATAATGTGCGGCATATGTGTAACAGGATACTACTGTATATGTGTCATTATGTGTATAGGGGCACTAATAATGTGCACAAATGTATAGGGGGCACTATGTGTGTCATTATGTGTATAAGAGCATTCATAATGTGCGGCTTATGTGTAAGAGACAGTATGTGTAAAAGGGCATTAATAAAGGTTGTCATAATGTGTAAGGTGCATTATGTTTATAAGGACATTAATAATGTGTCTCATATGTGTAAGGGGCATTACTGTGTGGAATTATGTGTATAAGTGCATTACTAATGTGTGGTATTATGTGTATAAGGTGCTCTACTGTGTGGCGTTGCGTATAGAAAGGGCACTACTGTGTCATCTAATGTGAATAAAGAGCAATAAGTTGTGATGTAATGTGAATAAGGGACTCTTCTGTGAGCAGCCTAGATAACACTGGTTTAATCTCAAACAAACTATGGGGGTAATTCCAAGTTGATCGCAGCAGGAATTCTATTAGCAATTGGGCAAAACCATGTGCACTGCAGGGGAGGCAGATATCACATGTGCAGAGAGAGCTAGATTTGGGTGGGATGTGTTCTATCTGCAATCTAATTTGCAGTGTAAAAATAAAACAGCCAGTATTTACCCTGCACATAAATAAAATAACCCACCCAAATCTAACTCTCTCTGCAAATGTTATATCTGCCACACCTGCAGTGCACATGGTTTTGCCCAACTGCTAAAAAATTTCCTTCTGCGATCAACTTGGAATTACCCCCTATGTACCACAAATTGATTTTCTGCATTGCTCTTCATGGAGTAGTCATAAAGACCATTGTATCATTCAGTCTCCCAGCAACTCAGCCCTCTGTACATGTTGCCCCCTCAATTCTACACTCCCCTCTTATTAGCACTCATGAGCTTTTTACTTCCCTATACTCATTGACAATAACATCTACAACCTCTCACCATAAAAAAACTTTCACAAACCTCTGATAGTCACATTTATCTCTCACTTCTGCTTCTGATAGCTAGTGACATTTCACCAAATCCAGGACCCAGCCACTTGCATCACTCACATTCACCTGATTCACAGCAACATAGAAATCCAGCTAACCTCATAAACATCACATGTCTTTCATCAGCCTCCAGAACACTAAAATGTGCCTTATGGAATGCACGCTCTGCTTGTAACAAATGAACATCCATCCATGACCTCTTCATATCCAACAACATCAATCTGCTGGCTATAACAGAAACCTGGCTCACACAATCTTACACCGCCTCCCCTGCAGCACTGGCACATGGTGGGCTACACTTTACACACACATCCAGGCCAGGTAACCATAAAGGAGGAGGAGTTGGACTTTTACTTTCCCAATCTTTTGCATACACTGTTTTACCACAGGTTCCATCACTCACATTTACATCATTTGAAGTACATTCCATTAGGGTTTACTCTCCTTTCTCTCTGCGTGTTGCAGCTATCTACCGCCTACCTGGGCATCCTAAACAATTTTTGGAAGATTTTTCTGCCTGGCTCCCTCACTTCCTCTCCTCTGACATCTCCACCATTATCATGGGTGATTTCAATATTGCTATTGATTGTCCAAAATCTGCTGCTCACGCCTCCAAACTACTCTCTCTAACCTCCTCTCTTGGCCTCTCCCAATGGACTGACTCCTCTACTCATCAGGAGGGCCACTGCCTTGATCTAGTATTCACCAGACTATGCTCCGTCTCTGAACTCACTAACACTCCTTTCCCCCTCTCAGATCACAACCTTATCACCTGCATGCTCTCCTCCATTAATTCAAACCCTGTGTTGCTGAAGTCCTCCAATCTTCCTCAAACCCGCAGAAATATTAACACAATTAATCTTCAAGAACTGTCCACTTCACTCCAACAACTGCTTTCACCTATTTCTGCATTTACCTCTCCTGAGATGGCTGTATCACACCTGAATGAGGCTCTTGAACTAGCCCTTGATGAAGTGGCTCCAGCTACCCATCACACTCCACGTATGCCTAGATGTCAACCATGGCACTCCAAATTATCAATACAACTACAGAAACTCACACGAAAACTTGAACGTCAGTGGCGTAAATCTCGTATTTCAAGTGACTTCCTCACATATAAGACTGTCTACCATTCTTATAGAAATGCCCTGGACACTGCCAAACAATCATATTTCCAAACTCTTATCTCTGCTCAAGCCTCTAACCCCAAATGACTCTTTAACACATTTAAATCACTTCTAAATCCTCCCTCACCTACCCCACCAGCCACTATCAAGGCACAAGATCTTGCTTCCTACTTCAAGGAGAAGATTGATAAGATCCGAGATGAAATGGTATGCACTTCGGCAGCCAGTGACCTGCTCCATTCTTTACCTGAACCCTCTGGCACTCTTTCTTCATTTGATCCCACAAATGAAGATGAAGTATCATCACTCTTCTCATCCTGCTTCTCTACTACCTCTCCTCTTGATCCTTTACCCTCACAAATAAGTAAAGCTCTGTCTCTGGTGCTCATCCCTACCTTAACTAACATCTGTAATCTCTCTCTCTCTACTGGTATTTTTCCTTCACTCTTCAAGCATGCAGTGATTACTCCCATTTTAAAAAAACAAAATTCTGGCCCTAATGCTCTCTCAAACTACCGCCCTATCTCTCAGCTCCCTTGTCTCTCTAAGCTACTTGAAAGACTTGCCTACACTCGACTCACATACTTTCTTAATGCATACACTTTGTTGGACCCACTTCAGTCAGGCTTCCGTTCCCAACATTCTACAGAGACAGCACTGACTAAAGTGGTTAATGATTTGGTCACTACGAAGTCTAAAGGCCACTACTCACTAGAGATGAGCGGGTTCGGTTCCTCGGAATCCGAACCCCCCCGAACTTCACGCTTTTTACACGGGTCCGAGGCAGACTCGGATCTTCCCGCCTTTGCTCGGCTAACCCGAGCGCGCCCGAACGTCATCATCCCGCTGTCGGATTCTCGCGAGGCTCGTATTCTATCGCGAGACTCGGATTCTATATAAGGAGCCGCGCGTCGCCGCCATTTTCACACGTGCATTGAGATTGATAGGGAGAGGACGTGGCTGGCGTCCTCTCCGTTTAGATAGAGAGTGAGACACTTGATTTACTGGAGCATTAGGAGTACTCAGAGAGTGCAGAGTTTTGCTGATAGTTATACTAGTGGTGACCACCAGTTTTATTTATTATTTAATATAATCCGTTCTCTGCCTGAAAAAAAAACGATACACAGTCACATACCATATCTGTGCTCAGCCTCAGTGTGCTGCATGATAATATCATCTATGTATATCTGACTGTGCTGAGTAGTGCTCACTGCTCACACAGCTTAATTGTGGGGGAGACTGGGGAGCAGTTATAGCAGGAGTACATATTTAACAGTGCACACTTTTGCTGCCAGAGTGCCAGTGTGACTGACCAGCAGTGACCACCAGTATATTGTCTGCCTGAAAAAGTTAAACACTCGTGTGGTGTTTTTTTTTTTAATTCTATAAACGCATTCTGCTGACAGTGTCCAGCAGGTCCGTCATTCATTATATTTCTATCTTCTTCATACTAGTAGTTTAGGAGTCTGCAGTGCTGACAGTGTCCAGCAGGTCCGTCATTATACAATATATACCTGTCCTGCAGTAGTGATATATATATATTTTTTATATCATTATCATCCAGTCTATACTAGCAGACGCAGTACGGTAGTCCACGGCTGTAGCTACCTCTGTGTCGGCAGTCGCTCGTCCATAATTGTATACCTACCTGTGGTGGTTTTTTTTTTCTTCTATCTTCTTCATACTAGTAGTTTAGGAGTCTGCAGTGCTGACCGTGTCCAGCAGGTCCGTCATTATACAATATATACCTGTCCTGCAGTAGTGATATATATATATATTTTTTATATCATTATCATCCAGTCTATACTAGCAGACGCAGTACGGTAGTCCACGGCTGTTGCTACCTCTGTGTCGGCAGTCGCTCGTCCATAATTGTATACCTACCTGTGGTGGGTTTTTTTTTCTATCTTCTTCATACTAGTAGTTTAGGAGTCTGCAGTGCTGACAGTGTCCAGCAGGTCCGTCATTATACAATATATACCTGTCCTGCAGTAGTGATATATATATTTTTTTTATATCATTATCATCCAGTCTATACTAGCAGACGCAGTACGGTAGTCCACGGCTGTAGCTACCTCTGTGTCGGCAGTCGCTCGTCCATAATTGTATACCTACCTGTGGTGTTTTTTTTTTTTTCTATCTTCTTCATACTAGTAGTTTAGGAGTCTGCAGTGCTGACAGTGTCCAGCAGGTCCGTCATTATACAATATATACCTGTCCTGCAGTAGTGATATATATATATTTTTTATATCATTATCATCCAGTCTATACTAGCAGACGCAGTATGGTAGTCCACGGCTGTAGCTACCTCTGTGTCGGCAGTCGCTCGTCCATAATTGTATACCTACCTGTGGTGTTTTTTTTTTTTTCTATCTTCTTCATACTAGTAGTTTAGGAGTCTGCAGTGCTGACAGTGTCCAGCAGGTCCGTCATTATACAATATATACCTGTCCTGCAGTAGTGATATATATATATTTTTTATATCATTATCATCCAGTCTATACTAGCAGACGCAGTACGGTAGTCCACGGCTGTAGCTACCTCTGTGTCGGCAGTCGCTCGTCCATAATTGTATACCTACCTGTGGTGGGTTTTTTTTTTTCTATCTTCTTCATACTAGTAGTTTAGGAGTCTGCAGTGCTGACAGTGTCCAGCAGGTCTGTCATTATACAATATATACCTGTCCTGCAGTAGTGATATATATATATTTTTTATATCATTATCATCCAGTCTATACTAGCAGACGCAGTATGGTAGTCCACGGCTGTAGCTACCTCTGTGTCGGCAGTCGCTCGTCCATAATTGTATACCTACCTGTGGTGGTTTTTTTTTTTTCTATCTTCTTCATACTAGTAGTTTAGGAGTCTGCAGTGCTGACAGTGTCCAGCAGGTCCGTCATTATACAATATATACCTGTCCTGCAGTAGTGATATATATATATTTTTTATATCATTATCATCCAGTCTATACTAGCAGACGCAGTACGGTAGTCCACGGCTGTAGCTACCTCTGTGTCGGCAGTCGCTCGTCCATAATTGTATACCTACCTGTGGTGGGTTTTTTTTTCTATCTTCTTCATACTAGTAGTTTAGGAGTCTGCAGTGCTGACAGTGTCCAGCAGGTCCATCATTATACAATATATACCTGTCCTGCAGTAGTGATATATATATATATATATTTTATATCATTATCATCCAGTCTATACTAGCAGACGCAGTACGGTAGTCCACGGCTGTAGCTACCTCTGTGTCGGCAGTCGCTCGTCATCCATAAGTATACTAGTATCCATCCATCTCCATTGTTTACCTGAGGTGCCTTTTAGTTGTGCCTATTAAAATATGGAGAACAAAAATGTTGAGGTTCCAAAAATAGGGAAAGATCAAGATCCACTTCCACCTCGTGCTGAAGCTGCTGCCACTAGTCATGGCCGAGACAATTAAATGCCATCAACGTCGTCTGCCAAGGCCGATGCCCAATGTCATAGTACAGAGCATGTAAAATCCAAAACACCAAATATCAGTAAAAAAAGAACTCAAAAATCTAAAATAAAATCGTCGGAGGAGAAGCGTAAACTTGCCAATATGCCATTTACCACACGGAGTGGCAAGGAACGGCTGAGGCCCTGGCCTATGTTCATGGCTAGTGGTTCAGCTTCACATGAGGATGGAAGCACTCAGCCTCTCGCTAGAAAAATGAAAAGACTTAAGCTGGCAAAAGCACAGCAAAGAACTGTGCGTTCTTCGAAATCACAAATCCCCAAGGAGAGTCCAATTGTGTCGGTTGCGATGCCTGACCTTCCCAACACTGGACGGGAAGAGCTTGCGCCTTCCACCATTTGCACGCCCCCTGCAAGTGCTGGAAGGAGCACCCGCAGTCCAGTTCCTGATAGTCAAATTGAAGATGTCAGTGTTGAAGTACACCAGGATGAGGATATGGGTGTTGCTGGCGCTGGGGAGGAAATTGACAAGGAGGATTCTGATGGTGAGGTGGTTTGTTTAAGTCAGGCACCCGGGGAGACACCTGTTGTCCGTGGGAGGAATATGGCCATTGACATGCCTGGTCAAAATACAAAAAAAATCAGCTCTTCAGTGTGGAATTATTTCAACAGAAATGCGGACAACTGGTGTCAAGCCGTGTGTTGCCTTTGTCAAGCTGTAATAAGTAGGGGTAAGGACGTTAACCACCTCGGAACATCCTCCCTTATACGTCACCTGCAGCGCATTCATAATAAGTCAGTGACAAGTTCAAAAACTTTGGGCGACAGCGGAAGCAGTCCACTGACCAGTAAATCCCTTCCTCTTGTAACCAAGCTCCCGCAAAAAACACCACCAACTCCCTCAGTGTCAATTTCCTCCTTACCCAGGAAAGCCAATAGTCCTGCAGGCCATGTCACTGGCAAGTCTGACGAGTCCTCTCCTGCCTGGGATTCCTCCGATGCATCCTTGAGTGTAACGCCTACTGCTGCTGGCGCTGCTGTTGTTGCTGCTGGGAGTCGATCGTCATCCCAGAGGGGAAGTCGGAAAACCACTTGTACTACTTCCAGTAAGCAATTGACTGTCCAACAGTCCTTTGCGAGGAAGATGAAATATCACAGCAGTCATCCTGTTGCAAAGCGGATAACTCAGGCCATGACAACTATGTTGGTGTTAGACGTGCGTCCAGTATCCGCCGTTAGTTCACGGGGAACTAGAGAATAGCTTGAGGAAGTGTGCCCCCATTACCAAATACCATCTAGGTTCCACTTCTCTAGGCAGGCGATACCGAGAATGTACACGGACGTCAGAAAAAGAGTCACCAGTGTCCTAAAAAATGCAGTTGTACCCAATGTCCACTTAACCACGGACATGTGGACAAGTGGAGCAGGGCAGACTCAGGACTATATGACTGTGACAGCCCACTGGGTAGATGTATTGCCTCCCGCTGCAAGAACAGCAGCGGCGGCACCAGTAGCAGCATCTCGCAAACGCCAACTCGTTCCTAGGCAGGCTACGCTTTGTATCACCGCTTTCCAGAATTCGCACACAGCTGAAAACCTCTTACGGCAACTGAGGAAGATCATCGCAGAATGGCTTACCCCAATTGGACTCTCCTGGGGATTTGTGGCATCGGACAACGCCAGCAATATTGTGCGTGCATTACATCTGGGCAAATTCCAGCACGTCCCATGTTTTGCACATACCTTGAATTTGGTGGTGCAGAATTATTTAAAAAATGACAGGGGCGTGCAAGAGATGCTGTCGGTGGCCAGAAGAATTGCGGGCCACTTTCGGCGTACAGGCACCGCGTACAGAAGACTGGAGCACCACCAAAAACACCTGAACCTGCCCTGCTATCATCTGAAGCAAGAGGTGGTAACGAGGTGGAATTCAACCCTCTATATGCTTCAGAGGATGGAGGAGCAGCAAAAGGCCATTCAAGCCTATACATCTGCCCACGATATAGGCAAAGGAGGTGGAATGCACCTGTCTCAAGCGCAGTGGAGAATGATTTCAACGTTGTGCAAGGTTCTGCAACCTTTTGAACCTGCCACACGTGAAGTCAGTTCAGACACTGCCAGCCTGAGTCAGGTCATTCCCCTCATCAGGCTTTTGCAGAAGAAGCTGGAGACATTGAAGGAGGAGCTAAAACAGAGCGATTCCGCTAGGCATGTGGGACTTGTGGATGGAGCCCTTAATTCGCTTAACCAGGATTCACGGGTGGTCAATCTGTTGAAATCAGAGCACTACATTTTGGCCACCGTGCTCGATCCTAGATTTAAAACCTACGTTGGATCTCTCTTTCTGGCAGACACAAGTCTGCAGAGGTTCAAAGACCTGCTGGTGAGAAAATTGTCAAGTCAAGCCGAACGCGACTTGTCAACATCTCCTCCTTCACATTCTCCCGCAACTGGGGGTGTGAGGAAAAGGCTGCGAATTCCGAGCCCACCCGCTGGCGGTGATGCAGGGCAGTCTGGAGCGACTGCTGATGCTGACATCTGGTCCGGACTGAAGGACCTGCCAACGATTACTGACATGTCGTCTACTGTCACTGCATATGATTCTCTCACCATTGAAAGAATGGTGGAGGATTATATGAGTGACCGCATCCAAGTAGGCACGTCAGACAGTCCGTACGTATACTGGCAGGAAAAAGAGGCAATTTGGAGGCCCTTGCAGAAACTGGCTTTATTCTACCTAAGTTGCCCTCCCTCCAGTGTGTACTCCGAAAGAGTGTTTAGTGCCGCCGCTCACCTTGTCAGCAATCGGCGTACGAGGTTACTTCCAGAAAATGTGGAGAAGATGATGTTCATTAAAGTGAATTATAATCAATTCCTCAATGGAGACATTCACCAGCAGCAATTGCCTTCAGAAAGTACACGGTGACCAGAGATGGTGGATTCCTGTGGGGAAGAATTAATAATATGTGAGGTGGGAGATGTACACGGTGATGAATCGGAGGATGATGATGAGGTGGACATCTTGCCTCTGTAGAGCCAGTTTGTGCAAGGAGAGATTAATTGCTTCTTTTTTGGTGGGGGTCCAAACCAACCCGTCATTTCAGTCACAGTCGTGTGGCAGACCCTGTCACTGAAATGATGGGTTGGTTAAAGTGTGCATGTCCTGTTTATACAACATAAGGGTGGGTGGGAGGGCCCAAGGACAATTCCATCTTGCACCTCTTTTTTCTTTCATTTTTCTTTGCGTCATGTGCTGTTTGGGGAGTGTTTTTTGGAAGGGCCAGCCTGCCTGACACTGCAGTGCCACTCCTAGATGGGCCAGGTGTTTGTGTCGGCCACTAGGGTTGCTGAGCTTAGTCACACAGCTACCTCATTGCGCCTCTTTTTTTCTTTGCGTCATGTGCTGTTTGGGGAGTGTTTTTTGGAAGGGCCATCCTGCGTGACACTGCAGTGCTACTCCTAGATGGGCCAGGTGTTTGTGTCGGCCACTTGGGTCGCTGAGCTTAGTCACACAGCTACCTCATTGCGCCTCTTTTTTTCTTTGCGTCATGTGCTGTTTGGGGAGTGTTTTTTGGAAGGGCCATCCTGCGTGACACTGCAGTGCCACTCCTAGATGGGCCAGGTGTTTGTGTCGGCCACTTGGGTCGCTGAGCTTAGTCACACAGCTACCTCATTGCGCCTCTTTTTTTCTTTGCGTCATGTGCTGTTTGGGGAGTATTTTTTGGAAGGGCCATCCTGCCTGACACTGCAGTGCCACTCCTAGATGGGCCAGGTGTTTGTGTCGGCCACTAGGGTCGCTGAGCTTACTCACACAGCTACCTCATTGCGCCTCTTTTTTTCTTTGCGTCATGTGCTGTTTGGGGAGTGTTTTTTGGAAGGGCCATCCTGCGTGACACTGCAGTGCCACTCCTAGATGGGCCAGGTGTTTGTGTCGGCCACTAGGGTCGCTTAGCTTACTCACACAGCTACCTCATTGCGCCTCTTTTTTTTCTTCTTTGCGTCATGTGCTGTTTGGGGAGTATTTTTTGGAAGGGCCATCCTGCCTGACACTGCAGTGCCACTCCTAGATGGGCCAGGTGTTTGTGTCGGCCACTTGGGTCGCTGAGCTTAGTCACACAGCTACCTCATTGCGCCTCTTTTTTTCTTTGCGTCATGTGCTGTTTGGGGAGTGTTTTTTGGAAGGGCCATCCTGCGTGACACTGCAGTGCCACTCCTAGATGGGCCAGGTGTTTGTGTCGGCCACTTGGGTCGCTGAGCTAAGTCATCCAGCGACCTCGGTGCAAATTTTAGGACTAAAAATAATATTGTGAGGTGTGAGGTGTTCAGAATAGACTGAAAATGAGTGGAAATTATGGTTATTGAGGTTAATAATACTTTGGGATCAAAATGACCCCCAAATTCTATGATTTAAGCTGTTTTTTAGGGTTTTTTGAAAAAAACACCCGAATCCAAAACACACCCGAATCCGACAAAAAATATTCGGTGAGGTTTTGCCAAAACGCGTTCGAACCCAAAACACGGCCGCGGAACCGAACCCAAAACCAAAACACAAAACCCGAAAAATTTCCGGTGCACATCTCACTCGCTACTTATTCTTCTAGATCTATCTGCTGCATTTGACACTGTAGACCACTCTCTTCTCATACAGACACTACAATCCCTAGGTCTTAAAGACACAGCCCTTTCTTGGTTCCTATCCTATCTATCTAATCGCTCCTTCAGTGTTCGCTTCTCTGAATCTACCTCCTTTCAGTTGGAGTACCGCAAGGCTCAGTCTTGGGTCCTCTGCTTTTCTCTATCTATACCTCATCTCTTGGTAAACTAATCAGCTCTTTTGGTTTTCAGTATCATCTGTATGCAGATGATACTCAAATCTATTTATCCTCCCGTGACTTGTCCCTATCTGTACTGGACCGTGTCACTGAATGCCTTTCTGCCATCTCATCCTGGATGACATCTCGCCACCTCAAACTGAATATTTCAAAGACAGAGTTAATTATATTTCCACCGGCCAATAGTAGGTACCAACCTGATATCTCTATCACTGTTGAAACTCGACTATCTATTCTACCCCACAAGCTCACTGCCTAGGTGTCATCCTTGACTCTGATCTGCCCTTTGTTCCCCACATTCAATCTGTCTCAAGATCATGTTACATGCATCTAAAAAACATATCCAAAATACGACCATACCTTACACAAGACACTGCTAAAACTCTAATCCACGCTCTCATTATCTCCTGCATTGATTATTGCAATAGTCTCCTAACTGGTCTTCCCAAAACGAGACTCTCACCACTACAATCCATTCTGAATGCAGCGGCGAGGCTTATCTTCCTCGCTAGACGTTCATCGTCTGCAGATCCACTCTGTCAGTCCCTCCATTGGTTACCTGTACTCTACCGCAATCAATATAAAATACTTTTACTCACACACAAGGCCATTAACCAAACTACACCAACGTACATCACTTTGCTTATCTCAAAATATCTCCCAACCCGACCTCTTCGCTCTTCACAAGACCTGCATCTCTCATCCACACTCATTACTCGCTCCCACTCACGATTGCAGGACTTTCATCGGGCTGCACCCACTCTGTGGAATGCCCTACCACACACAATAAGACTCTCCTCTAGTCTCCAAACCTTTAAGCGTTCCCTGAAAACTCACCTCTTTAGGCAAGCATATCAAATTCCAGAACCGCCCACATAACTTTCATAAACCTTCTTATCAAATTGCATCCACTCTGTACAGTCCACACATATCCTCACATGTCTTCTCATTCTTCACTTTCCCTTCCTCTCAAACCCGGTTCATAATTCCTGTATGACCATATCATACAGATCTTCAAGAACCTTTGCAATCTGGCGAACAACTATGCAATAGATAGCACCTTTCCTTGTGTACACATGCCTATTTCCCTATAGATTGTAAGCTTGCAAGCAGGGCC
The DNA here is from genome assembly GCF_028390025.1 of Pseudophryne corroboree. NCBI lineage: Eukaryota > Metazoa > Chordata > Amphibia > Anura > Myobatrachidae > Pseudophryne > Pseudophryne corroboree. The sequence continues at coordinate 355,072,033 of NC_086451.1, forward strand.
TTCCTACCTCTATGACTGTTTGTTATCACCCAGTTTGTTATTGTTGTTTGAAATTGTAAAGCGCAACGGAATTTGCTGCGCTATATAAGAAACTGTTAATAAATAAATAAATAAATAAATAATAATAGTAAAGTTTATAAGGTAAAGTGATACTACTGTGGGATGTAATATGAATTATGAACACTATCGCATGATCAAATGTGAATGAAGTTGCAGTACTGTGTGGCGTAATTGGAATTGGAATTACTATTGTGTGGCCATGCCCCTTGCCAGCAAAAACACACCCCTTTATGGGCTGTGCGCCAAATGTACAAACTGTTCCTATTTAAAATATAGGGGGCACAAACAACAAAATAAGGACTGCTATGGGTGAGGGGAGATGGTGCTGGGAAAGAGGCGCAAGGTCAGAGGCGGAACCAGTGGTGGTGCTAGGGGCACCAGCCAAAATCTTGCCTAGGGCATCATATTGGTTAGGGCCAGCTCTTCCAAGGGGGGACTGTATACCTCGGGGGCTGGGGGGCAGGGCTGGTTATCTAGGTCCCTTGGGCTGGGGGCAGGTAATACAGTGCATTCGGAAAGTATTCACAGCGCTTCACTTTTTACACATTTTGTTATGTTACAGCCTTATTCCAAAATGTAATAAATTAATTTTCTTCTCTCAAAATTCTACACACAATACCCCATAATGACAACGTGAAAAAAGTTTTTTTTAGATTTTTGCAAATGTACTAAAAAGAAAAACTAAGAAATCACATGTGCATAAGTATTCACAGCCTTTGCTCAATACTTTGTTGATACACCTTTGGCAGCAATTACAGCCTCAAGTCTTTTTGAATATGATGCCACAAGCTTGGCACACCTATCTATGGGCCAGTGGCGGAACTAGTGAGCGGTGGGCCCAGGTGCGACAAAATGCTTTGGGCCCCCCTCATCCCATCCAAGCCCACCCCCTCACCCCTGGAGAGGATCTGATGAGGGGGACCTGCTCAGGGCCAGAGAAATGGATACCTAGCAACAGTGCTGTAGCTAGTAATTTTAGCACTGTGTGCAAGAAATGGCATCGGAGCCCCACCCCTGCATGCAAAACAGGGGCAGTGCGCCCATAAGCGTGCGCAAAAATACATAGGGGCGTGGCTTCGTGGGAAATGGGTGTGGCCATAAAATAATACCAATTCATAAAACAGTGCACAGTAGTCTCCATTATTCAAATTACGCCGCACAGTAGCACAACTACACCAGGTAGAGACCCTTTTACACTTTACGGCGGACATATTCCCCTTTTTACACATTACGGCAGACAGCGTCCCCTTTTTACACATTACGGCAGACAGCGTCCCCTTTTTACACATTACGGCAGACAGCGTGCCCTTGTTACACATTACGGCGGACAGCATCCTCTTTTTACACATTACGGCAGACAGCGTGCTCTTGTTACACATTACGGCAGACAGTGTGCCCTTTTTACACATTACGGCAGACAGCGTGCCCTTGTTACACATTACGGCAGACAGCGTGCCCTTTTTACACGTTACGGCAGACAGCGTGCCCTTTTTACACATTACGGCAGACAGCGTGCCCTTTTTACACATTACGGCAGGCAGATTCCCCCTTTTTAGACATTACGGCAGACAGTCCCCCTAGAAAGAAAGAAAGAAAGAAAGAAAGAAAGAAAGAAAGAAAGAAAGAAAGAAAGAAAGAAAGAATTGTACTTACTGTCTCCGCTGGCTCAGGCTCCTCGGTGCAGCTTCTGGCAGAGATCACGATTCCCGGGCAGGAGAGGAGGAGGAGGGAGGTGAAGGAGGGAGCCGCAGCAGCGCTGTATTATTGGTGGAGGCGCTGCTGCTGCTGTCCCAGTCCTTCACCATAGGCGGTCCTCCACCTGCTGTGAATGCTGGGATGCGCTTCACAGCGGCGGAAGACAGCCTATAGTGAAGCAGAGGGACAGCAGCAGCGCCTCAACCAATAAAACAGCGCTGCTGCGGCTCCCTCCTCCACCTCCCTCCTCCTCCTTTCTCCCGTGGCAGCTGCGCTCCTCTCCTCTCCTGTGTCCTGCGGGCGGCTGTGTGCTGCGGGCAGTGGTTGGCCGCAGCACACAGCGGCATGTAATGAGTCAGTTTGACTCATTACATGCTTTGGGCCCCTGGACAGTGGCGGGCCCCAGTGCAACACACTGGTTTCACTGGCGGTAGTTCCGCCTCTGCTTTGGCCAGTTTTGTGCATTCCTCTTTGCAACACCTCTCAAGCTCCATCAAGTTGGATGGGAAGCATCGGTGCACAGCCATTTTCAGATCTCTCCAGAGATGTTCAATCGGATTCAAGTCTGGGCTCTGGCTGGGCCACTCAAGTACATTCATAGAGTTTTCCTGAAGCCACTCCTTTGATATCTTGGCTGTGTGCTTAGGGTCGTTGTTCTGATGAAAGATGAACCGTCTCCCTAGTCTGAGGTCAAGAGCCCTCTGGAGCAGGTTTTCATCCAGGATGTCTCTACATTGCTGCATTCATCTTTTCCTCTATCCTGACTACTCTCCCAGTTCCTGTCACTGACAAACACCTCCACAGCATGAAACTGCCACCACCATGCTTTACTGTAGGGATGGTATTGGCCTGGTAATGAGCGGTGCCTGGTTTCTTCCAAACATGATGCCTGGCATACACACCAAAGAGTTCAATCGTTGTCTCATCAGACCAGAGAATTTTGTTTCTCATAGTCTGAGAGTCCTTCAGGTGCATTTTTGCAAACTCTAGGCGGGCTGCCATGTACTTTTTTACTAAGGACTGGCTTCTGTTTGGCCACTTACCATACAGGCCAGATTGGTGGATTGCTGCAGAGATGGTTGTCCTTCTGGAAGGTTCTCCTCTCTCCACAGAGGAATGCTGTAGTTCTGAAAGAGTAACCATCAGGTTCTTGGTCACCTCCATGACTGGCGGTTCTCCCCTGATCACTCATTTTAGATGGCTAGTTAGCTCTAGGAAGAGTCCTGCTGGTTCCGAACTTCTTCCATTTACGGATGATGGAGACCACTGTGCTCATTGGGACCTTCAAAGCAGCAGATATTTTTCTGTACCCTTCCCCAGATTTTTGCCTCGAGACAATTTTGTCTCTGAGGTCTATAGACAATTCCTTTTGACTTCATGCTATGTTTGTGCTCAGGCATGCACTGTCAAGTGTGGGACCTTGTATAGACAGGTGTGTGCCTTTCCAAATCATGTCCAATCAACTAAATTTACCACAGGTGGACTCCAATTAAGCTGTAGGAACATTTCAAGGATTTTGAGCTTTATAGCAAAGGCTGTAAATACTTATGTACATGTGATTCCTTAGTTTTTTATTTTTAATAAATTAGCACAATCACAAAAAAACTTTTTACACATTGTCATTATGGGGTATTGTGTGTAGAATTTTGAGGGAACAAATGAATTTATTCCTTTTTGGAATAAAGCTGTAACATAACAAAATGTGGAAAAAGTGCTGCACTGTGAATACTTTCCGGATGTACTGTAAATGTACTAGAGGTCAGGGGGGTACTGTATGTCTTGGGGGCTGGGTGATATATGTCACTGGTCTGGGGGTACTATTCTCTCACAAGTAGTTCTGCTCCTTGACCCGCACACACAGCTCTGCTCCCTGACCTGCACCTCTGCTCCCTGACCCGCTCATGCAACTCTGCTCCCTGACACGCACACGCAGCTCTCCCATCTGCACACGGGATCCGGTCTGAAGATCGACAGTGTCTAGGTCAACAATGTTTAGGTCGACCACTATAGGTCGACAGTCACTAGGTCGACATGGATGGAAGATCGACAGGGTTTCTAGGTCGACATGTGCTAGGTCGACAGGTCTAAAGGTCGACATGAGTTTTTCACATTTTTTTTCTTTTTATGAATTTTTTCATACTTAACGATCCACGTGGACTACGATTGGAACGGTAAAGTGTGCCGAGCGAAGCGGTAGCGGAGCGAAGGCACCATGCCCGAAGCATGGCGAGCGAAGCGAGCCATGCGAGGGGACGCGGTGCACTAATTTGGGATCCCGGTCACTCTACGAAGAAAACGACACAAAAAATAAATAAATCCTCATGTCGACCTTTAGACCTGTCGACCTAGCACATGTCGACCTAGAAACCCTGTCGACCTTACATCCATGTTGACCTAGTGACTGTCGACCTATAGTGGTCGACCTAAACATTGTCGACCTAGACACTGTCGATTTGATGAACCACACCCTCTGCACACATCTCTCTCTGCCTGCGCACGCAGCTCTCCCCACCCTCAGACGCAGTTCTCCCCGTCCACACACACAGCCAGGGCCAGATTATAGAAGGGATGAGGGGTCTTCCCGAGACCACCACACAGTTTCAGAATCATCCAATGGCACTACTGAAACCGGAGCACAGCATTTAGCGGTGTTGCTGTTTGCCCTCCTCTTCGGTGGCTCAGCTGTTCCTTAACATCGGAAGCCAAGGAGGTCCTCATTAATGTCAGTCTCATGGGATAGTGATGGGAAATCCCGTGACTGGCAGGGTCCAGATGTGTGTGTTTGTCTCAAACCAGAGTGTTGGGGTTGCAACAATTTTCGAAGTGGGGGTCCCCACAAGCCTTAATCTGGCCCTTCACGCAGCTCTGCCTGTCCGCACAAACAAATCTCCCCTTTGCATCTGCTCTACCCTACTGTACCTGTTAGTTTCTTGCAGTCTTCGGTCTCCACATTTCCCCTTCTACCATCCTTGGTGTACGATGCCCCACCTTCTTGTGGGTGCCACACTGATGACGGTAATGGTCTCATGGCTGGTATAATACATGTTGGAAGGGGGAGGGGAGGAATGAGCAGTTGCTTCTAGGAATGAGCAGATGCTTAATTGCAGGGCGGTATCTGGCAGTGGTAATAAAGGAGAGAAACTATTGGAAAAGGTAATACTTATAATTATAAAATCAGGGGTGGTTGGGTACAATGAGAATGGCCATAGCACATACTGTAGCTCACAGGAAATCAGAATGAGGCTGGAATGAGAAATTAAAACATGGTGGCTGGTGGGAGTCATGCCCCGCGGTGTTCTCTCCCTCACTATGGGCTTACAACATCCGCTTTGTCCACAACAAGGCAGTGGACCCAGCCCAGAGACAGAGGAGATGAATGGAAATAGAGGTGGTGCCGAGGCTTGTATAATTTTCCTATGTAAATATTCCTCCCTGCCCTGGCCACTGCTCCCAGCTAATGGACCTCCGGAAGTGCCCAACTGCCCTAGCAGATGACAGTTTCTGGTTTGCGTTCCGCACTGAAATGCAAATCCCGGAAGTGCGGCAGCCGGTCCGGCCGATGTTTGAATCAGCTTGTGCCAGCAGTGTAAGCTGTGCCGTCAGGTAGTAAACACCGGCCCGCCAGAGGAGAGCATGGGATTGACCAAGTGGGAACTTTTTACACCTTCCCGGTGGCCCAATCCACAGCTGCTGTTTCAACACTCAATCTGTTCTTCTGTAATGAATATATAGAGTACAGTATTTGGGCCATATTCATCATAAAAAAATTGTGAACTGAGAATTTTTAGTTTTCTATTCTCACCCTTCTCTGTCACATTTTTTTCACTATTCATCATTCCTGCCTGATAAAGGTATCACTTCTGAAAAACTGCTCCTTTTGACGCCCGCACCCCCCATCCCCGCAGTTTGTAATTGTCGGGGCTGCCCATCTACTCACTGTAGCGGCAGCACCTGGCTCCCCGCATGTAATTACTGGGGCTGTGGTTAGTCATCAGCGGCGCCTCCCTGCAAACCAGTGGTGCAAGTGGGCGGGTACGGGTGGGTACGGCGTACCCGTAAGAATTTAGCCGTGGGTACGCCGTACCCACACCGACGGGCCGCCGCTCCTCTTCCTTCCCTTCCCTGCTCCACGCCGCACCCGCCGTCCCCACCGCACCGCCGCACACGCCGCACCCGCCGACCCCGCCGCACCGCCGCTGATGTGAGGGAAGGAGAGCGCAGCCTGCACCTCTCCTTCCCCTCAGTCTCCGGTGGGTGTCTCAGTTTACTTCAGCGCCGATCCGTGAGCCAATCAGAGCTCGCACCCGCGAGCTCTGATTGGCTCACGGATCGGCGCTGAATTAAACTGAGACACCCGCCGGAGACTGAGGGGAACGAGAGGCGCAGGCTGCGCTCTCCTTCCCTCACATGACAGACAGGACGGCGACGGCAGCGGCAGCGGTGAGTAGGGGAGGGGGGCATGTTTACCTGGCACTGGGGGGGGGCATGTTATACCTGGCACTGGGGGGGCATGTATACCTGGCACTGGGGGCATATCTGGCACAGGGGGGCATATATACCTGGCACTGGGGGATATCTGGCACAGGGGGGCATGTTATACCTGGCACTGGGGGATATCTGGCACAGGGGGGCATGTTATACCTGGCACTGGGGGATATCTGGAACTGGGGGGGCATGTTATACCTGGCACTGGGGGATATCTGGCACTGGGGGCATATCTGGCACAGGGGGGCATATATACCTGGCACTGGGGGATATCTGGCACAGGGGGGCATGTATACCTGGCACTGGGGGATATCTGGCACTGGGGGCATATCTGGCACTGTAGGGGCATTTCTGTATCTGGCACGGGGGGCAATGTATATCTGACACAGTGGGGGCATTTGTGTATCTGGCACTGTGGGGCAATGTGTATCTGACACTGTGAGGCAATGTATGGCACTCTGGGGGCATTTCTGTATCTGGCACTGTGGGGCAATGTGTATCTGGCACGGTGGGGCAATGTGTATCTGGCACTCTGGGGACATTTGTGTATCTGGCACTGTGGGGCAATGTGTATCTGGCACTGTGGGGCAATGTGCATCTGGCACTGTGGGGCAATGTGTATCTGGCACTGTGAGGCAATGTGTATCTGACACTCTGGGGACATTTGTGTATCTGGCACTCTGGGGACATTTGTGTATCTGGCACTGTGGGGCAATGTGTAGCTGGCACTGTGGGGTTATGTGTATCTGGCACTGTGGGGCAATGTATATCTGGCACTGTGGGGCAACGTGTATCTGACACTATTGGGGTCATACGTGTATCTGCCCCTCCCCCATATGTGTATCACGCCCCCATTTTCATTGGCCACGCCCCATGTGGCATTTGGCCACACCCATTTTTTTGCTACCCGTAAGACATTTTTTCAACTTGCGCCACTACAGCAAACGCACCCGTACCCTTCCACCCGCCACCAGCACCCTGCAGCATTTAGTTGCTGGGGCTGAGGGTGCTGCAGCAGTGGCCACCCGGGGGATGTTATTGCCGGGGCTGCCCGGCAGTGAGTGCAGCAGCGCCCCACCCCCCCTTCCCTTTAGCCAGGAATCCTGGCTACACGTAGCACTGCGGCGGCGGCGCCCCTCTACCCCCGGGCGCCTACAATTTCTGGGGGAAGCCCAGCTGCAAAAAGGATACCTGCAGCCATGCACACTTCACCCCACACACACACTAATGGCACCCTATTTCTGGGGGCTGCCAGGCGGCAGAGATCATACTGCAGCAGCGCCCCCCCCCCCCCATCTATACTGCTCCCCTCCCCACCTGCTGCACAACTTCTGCAGAAATCCTGGGTGAACAGTTTCCTGATCAAACTCCGAAAAAAGCTTTATCGGAGTTCAATGAATGTCACAATTTCTACATCCCCTGGGGAATTTAGAATTTTGACAATTTAAGGATGATGAATATGCCCCTCTGTCTGTCTTCTTGTCTACTGTTAGCTGGAATGTGATTTATTACCATTCCAGAGAGTTAATGGACATGGGCCCTCATTCCGAGTCGTTCGCTCGGTATTTTTCATCGCATCGCAGTGAAATTCTGCATAGTGCGCATGCGCAATATTCGCACTGCGACTGCGCCAAGTATCTTTGCTATGAAGATAGTATTTTTACTCACGGCTTTTTCCTCGCTCCGGCGATCGTAATGTGATTGACAGGAAATGGGTGTTACTGGGCGGAAACACGGCGTTTTATGGGCGTGTGGCTGAAAACGCTACCGTTTCCGGAAAAAAACGCAGGAGTGGCCGGAGAAACGGGGGAGTGGTTGGGCGAACGCTGGGTGTGTTTGTGACGTCAAACCAGGAACGACAAGCACTGAACTGATCGCACAGGCAGAGTAAGTGTGGAGCTACTCTAAAACTGCTAAGTAGTTTGTGATCGCAATATTGCGAATACATCGGTCGCAATTTTAAGAAGCTAAGATACACTCCCAGTAGGCGGCGGCTTAGCGTGTGTAACTCTGCTAAATTCGCCTTGCGACCGATCAACTCGGAATGAGGGCCATGGTGTTTATGTAGTGTAAAATAAACAGTTGCAGACTGATCAGCATCAATAGTTATCCAGAGGCATGGGTCACTATTGCTATTTTAACTGTGTTGCAATGTTTCTGGAATTTACTTTTAAAGAGAACTTTTTTTTTGTCTGTATAAATCTTCACACATGGCATTTAAAATATATTAATAGAATTACTATGACAGGTGATTAACTGTAGCATCATCTCATTTACTAAGGCAAAACTCAAGTGGCAAAGACACACTAAGATATGGCAGCTGGAGGCGAGTCACCACAATAATATAATAATAGAGGACTGTTGCTACCCTGTCTTAAAGTGTGCGATTGGGAATCATAGCAAATCTTGGTCACACAGAATGAGTGGTCCCCTTTAGATGTTTCCACTCTTTAAGGGCTAAGTCAAGAGCTAACCGTTCTGCTGGATAAACTCTTTTAGAGAAAAATATATACTTTAGCATACCTCCCATCTGTTGTTCAACCGAGGGAGGGACAGTAATGTGCGCCGGAGGCGCGCGCCTGGATTTTGAAATGTAGCCTCGTGGTATGGGGCGTTGCCTCACTGTAAGGGTGTGTGGCCTTGTGGCAAGCGCTGCAATCGCAACCCCCCCCCCCCCCCCCATTTTTTGCCACTATGGGGGCATGGACAGCACTCAGTGAGCTGCTGGCCATGCCCTCTGTCCCTCTCTCTCGGGGAATAGACGCTGTACTCATGCGCACAGCATCTATTCACCGCTGCTCCCAACTGCCCCCCCACCCGCAGGACACTGTGACCCGCGGGTGGGACAGCGGGACAGACCGTGAAAAATGGGACTGTCCCGCCAAAATCGGGACAGTTGGGAGGTATGCTTTAGGTCTTGTGCCAACTGCTGTTTCAGAAGCATCCACTTCTAGGCCAAATTTGGATTAGGGAGCCTGAGTACTGGAGCTGACTGAATTTGTTCATGTGACAAAAGACCTTAAATTTTGAATCTAGCCACAGAATTGAGAGAACTTTACAGGTTACAGCTGTTAGTAGTTGGACATTTTTAGAGCAGCCTCTTAAAAAGGATCTATAGCAGCGGCATCTGCAGTGCCGACTACATACAGAGGGGAAGCCGGTTAGCACATATCAACATCAGAGATGTGCGCCGGACCATTTTTGCTGGATTTGGATTTGGCTCTGGTTTGTTGTCCGGCTTTGGATTTGGATTTGCCAAACCGTTGTGACTGGTTTTCTATTTAGATTTGGATATTCTTTTTAAAAATTGACAAAAGGTTAAAATCACATTAAAAAAGTTAACTGCATGGATCACAGGGCTTATAGATGCATGTGAACAAAGCGCACCAGGGTAAATCTCATCAAACAGTACAATTTACATCAACGTAAACTTAAAGCGCAGCATACAGCAGAGTGCAGTGTGCCCCTATATACAGTCACTATAGAGCACAGCCACTTGTGGACACAGCACAGCCAATACAGCAGACTATAGCACAGCATACAGCAGTGTGCAGTTTGCCCACTATGCACAGTCACTATAGAGTACAGGCACAGCCACTTGTGGACACAGCACAACTAATAAAGGAGAGTATAGTGCAGCATACAGCAGCATGCAGTGTGCCCCTATATACAGTCACTGTAGAGTACAGGCACAGCCACTTGTGGACACAGCACAGCCAATACAGCAGAGTACAGAGCAGTATACAGCAGTGTGCCTCCTATACACAGTCACTATAGAGTACAGGCACAGCCACTTGTGGACACAGCACAGCTAATAAAGCAGAGTATAGTGCAGCAAATGGCACTGTGCTTTAATGTGAAATTGGTCAGCATCCTGGCCACAGTGGATCCGACACCGGGAGGATGACATTCAGACTCAACGTGGTAGCCAAGTCTTGTGGGAACACTCGGCTTGCTGGAACACTGCGGCTCGTAGCTCGGGTGGACTCGAATCCCCAATGTTCGGAGGGGTACTGATTACTTGGAATCCGAACCACTCATCTCTAATCAGGGCCTTCTTAACAGCAGTGTAGTCCCCTTAGCAAGCAATGCACTGGAACCCCTACCTATCCTCCAGTGTTGGGGTGGGGGGTGCTATCAGCAGCAACTTTGATGTCCAGCGGGCGATAGGGGTATTCTATCTTCCGCTCAGCATGTAGGACCTGGAGCAGTAATTTATGCTAATCACTCCTTTACTGCACAGATGGTGGGAGATGGAGCGAGAGGGAGAACACTAAACTGTAGAAAGGGGCACTGGGCTGACGGGTGGTAGGGAGTGTTTAATACACAGGGGAGGGGTGGATTATGGAGTGGACCTAATATTCATCATTTTCTTGTGAGAGGGCAGCTTGTTTGACTGCAGATACCTCCAGTTCCTGGAAATAGATTTCTTAGCTTTCAATGGGATAAAAAACTAGAGAGTCCTATCTTTCAGGAGGTACTTGGGAACTTGGGGATCAGAGTTCAGGAGCCAGAGTAATCCACTGATGAGAATATAAAACTGTATACTAGGCGTGTGGATATCTCTGGTTCTGGGCAAAGTAGAGACAAGCTGCCAGTGTCCACCAAAAGTGGAGAGTCCCAGCTATTAGAGTATACCCTCTAAAAACTGTAAGTCATACAGATATCTGGCTGGGAAGAGCAATTAATGGGCTCTGATTGGGACCACTGCTTTGAATTGGGAAATCTCCGGTCCCCCAGTGCCGATTTTCAAAAATCTGGTACCCCTGGAAAAAAGGAACCCTCAGATATCAGCCTATGGCCCTTATACTTCTGGAGCCCTTGGGCAATTTCCTATTGAGCTTGAACACAAAAAGATAGTTCCGCACCAGGTTATGATGTCAGACCAAACCTCTGATGGGTAAGAGTCTGTTACCGACCATACATATAATTGCCACTTTATGTGATAATCCGAATGTCGGTGATGCTCCCAGAGTCAGTAGAAATACATGAACAAAAAAAGAGGGAAAGAAAGACTCTGCGTTGGTGCACTCTTATAAAATATTGATAGACGATAAAACTTAACTTTTAATTGTTGCATTAAAATAATGTGACCAAAGAATATAATAGTATGTCTTATGTACTCTTGCAAAATCACAAGTTACTCGCATACATTTCAACATAAGTGAAAGTTAATAATTTGAAGCCTTGGTGAAAATGATATAAACTTTTTGGTACAGTTACTCGGGTAAACCTGTTTGTTAATAATACTGTATATTGAGACAGGTTTATGGTTCCCAGGGGGGTATCCTTTTTTAGTCAATCCTCATATTAACCAGTTGTTCGTGAGGGAAAAATTAAAGTTTAAAATAATATTTGTTGCCTATATAGGTTATAGAACACCTTCAGCTCTATAATCAGGCAATGGTGTCACCAGAAGGCATTTGATTCAGCAGATTATTGTCTCGCGGTTGTATCAGAGTTGATGTATTTTGATGCAGGGCCCCTCTTTCTCAAAGCTCCCTTGAGAGGAGAGGTCACAGATATTTTGCATCACCTGTTTGTCAATGTCAATGGTGTCAAAACAAACAATATTGTTTTCCTAATATTAGTATGAAAGAAGAATAGTCGGTAGATATCTTCCTTCTGCTGTTCAGCATAGATGTTTACTGCACCTGGTATTCATTGCTGGTCTCCCAACCAATTACTGACCAGGCCTACCAAAGATAGGCTTCCAAGATCGAATGAGATTGGGCATATCCTGTGGAGTATGGCAGTAATCTGCTGAATGAGAGAGTACTACTACCTTATAAAAGGAAGCGTGCCTCTGCTGTCCGGATAGATGAGAGAACACGTGATAGATTGAGGAAAGTATTTAGATAAAGTACTGAAAATATTTAGGTGGGTGTAAGTCAGAAAAAAATCTGTAAAGGTGACTGAGCGTAGGAGTCTCTACCATTGTCACTATGCTGGAAGGTCTGATAGTGATAAAGCTTGTCCCTACTCAGCTGCCGGGAACAAGGCAGCAGGCTGTCCATGGCGCCTCCTCCTCTCCCCTGCAGCCGGAAGGACCTCCAGCTGCGTTGCTAGGGGAGGAGGAGTTTACCTTCTGGGTCCAGGCTGCCTGGAGGAAGGTATGCCAGGGTGGAGGGGGTCGGCATCTGCGGTGGGGGACGGCGGAGGTGGCGGGTTGCGGCGGCCGGAGATAAAAGCCCATAGGCTTCTATAGGGTATCGCCATCCAAAGATGGCGATACCCTTGGCAGCGAAAACCCGACGGACGGGCCTTAGTACATTTGAAAATGCTGTAAAACCCCCGCATTTTTCCCTTAGTACATCACGCCCTTAGTGTTATTCATTTAGTGTTGCAGAGACACACTAAGACACGGCAGCAGGAGATGAGCAAAAACAATAATATACAGTAACAATAGAGAAATGTTGCTCACCTGTCGAGAAGGGTGAGAAACATAGCAACCTGTGGTCAGACTGCAAGAACAGACAATGTCAAGCAGGAATGAGCCAAGTGCGTAGTCCAATAATAAGTTCAAAGGTCTGTATCAAGCAAGAGCAGGCAATTAGCATGGATAAGACGGGATGTTCGGTATGGTGGCGGTTTTCATGCCAAAGCCGGGCTCCTGAGCAATCAAACACCCGGCAATTGGCATGCCGACTAACAGGGATTATTCCAGGAAGAGTACCTGGTGTGAGTGCAGCGAGCCACGAGTCAGCTGCGTGGCTCTATTGTGTTTGCTTCCCCTTCCCCCACCGGCATTCTGCGGTCGGGATCCCAGGGTCGGTAAGCTGACATACGGGATCCCCACCGCCGGTATCACAGCCCCAACCCGATAAGACGTAATCTGAGTCTGCTTGACCACTGGCACTGGGCTCTAACTGACATGGTTGCATCTCATTTGACTGTGCCATCCTGCTGTGTTTACAGTATTTTAAATAGGAAATCTGTTCTGCACATGCAGCGGTCTCTGACTGCCAACATTACTACTGCATTTGTACTGCAGAATGTTTACGCCACTTCCAAGTGCAAAGAGGAAAACTTGAATGTTAGACTGATCTCTGAAGGTGCAAATGCACAGATAAGGTGCAACAGGACATACTCCACTGTGCTCTGAATGCAGGGTGGTGGGTATTGCCACTGGGGGGTTGGAGGCAGGGCCGATGCTAGGGTGTTCGGCGCCCTCCTGCAAACTATAAATTTGCGCCTTCCCTCAAATACTTCACGACACAAAAAAAGGTGTGGTCTCAGAAGAAAGGGGTGTGGCCTCACATTAGTACTACCAATTAAAATTATGCCACACAGTAGTGCCTCTTAGTCACAGTACACCACACAGTAGTGGCCCTTATTCACATTACATCACACGGTGGTGCCCCTTATTCAGGTTACACCACATGATAGTGTCCCTTATTCATGTTACACCACACGATAATATAATATATCAGTAGATACATTGGCCGTCGGCTGTGCTGCGGGGCCGATGCGATACGTCTGTGAACGACGGGAGTTCAGACATATCGGCCATACACACTGGACCTGTGATATAACGGCCGTTCTATAGAACGCCCGATATATCGGCCAGTGTGTACCCACCATTACACACATTATGCCGCAGTCATACATACACACACACCGCATACACACACATACATGCATACTGTACATACATTACACACATACACAGTCACACATACATATACAGTACACAGAAACTATATGCACACACACAGTTTTACTCACTCAATCAATCTCCATCCACTTACCTAAGGAAATCCGGCAGGAAATCTGTCATCTGCAGGTTGCAGTCTGGTTCCGTGTAGCTCCTCCCCCTTTCCTGTGTAGCTCCTCCCCCTTTTAGGTCTGCGGCGCACTGTGACAGGGGAGGGGGAGAGGAGGCTTCATGCTCCCAGGCGCTCTCTGAAGTTTCCGGCGCCTGGAGCATGCACTCCACCGGAACCGCCCTCCCTACGCCCCTGGTTGTGACACAGTGACAGGACACGGGGGTGTTGAGACACAGTGACAGGACATGAGGAGGTTGACACAGTGACGGGGACACTGTGATGGGACACGGGGGATGACACAGTGATGGGACATGGGGGTGAAGCAGTGACTGGACACCGGGGTGAGACACAATGACAGAACACGGGGGGGGTGACGACACAGTGAAGGGGTGACACAGACAGGACACGAGGGGGTGACACAGTGACAGGACACGGAGGTGACACAGTGAAGGTACACGGGGGTGAAGGGACATGTGGGGGGGGGTGACACAGTGATGGGACACGGGGGAATGACACTGTGACTGGACACGCGGGGGGTGACACAGTGACAGGACACAGGAGGGGGGTGACACAGTGATGGGACACGGGGGAATGACACAGTGACGGGACACTGAGGGGGTAACACAGTGACGGGACATGGGGGGTGACACAGTGACGGGACAGAGAGGAAATGGAGGGGTGGGGTGACACAGTAAGAAGAGGGCCAGGGAACCGCACCCCTCACGATTACCAATAAGTCCCTTGTTATGTCCTTACCTCCCTGAATACAAATTATTCCGCTGCTACTGCCTCATATTATGGTGCATGCTGGAGGACACAGACGCCACAGACTGGAGAGGTAACAGCTGGGTACCGCGAAACTTCTGAAGGGTTGCCCACATTCCCTCCCTCTGCCCAGAAACCTGACCTGCTCTGCTGTGCAGCACTTAGAGCCCTGACCACCCACTCGGGATGCTGCGAATCTGGCTCCTGTGTGTACGCACGGTGGCCACAAGAGCGCGTTTCCTGAGTGTGCTGACGAGGATTCTGTGGGCTTCCTGGCAGCCGGCCGCAGCAGCGATAAGAGGCGCTGCGGCGTGATAGAGCGTGGAGCTTGCTTCTATCGCACTGGGGGAGTGTTGGGCAGGCGGGAGGAGGGGTGGCCACTGGATTGATTTTGTTAAAATATATGTCACATTGCTGCCAGCGCCGCTGCCTGTGTGATAGGCGCAGCGGTAGCTGGCAGCAGCAGTCATGTATAGAAGAAGGGATGCGGAGCAGAAAGAGCCTCTCCAGGCCAGCGCCTACCTGCTCTGCATCCCTTTGCTGAGCGATTAGCACCGACTCTGGTTGGAGGTAATGTGCCCCATAAAAGTCTACGGATGATGGAGGGGTGTACAATACTTATTTGTAGAGATGTGCACCGGACATTTTTCAGGGTTTTGTGTTTTGGTTTTGTATTCGGTTCCGCGGCCGTGTTTTGGATTCGGACGCGTTTTAGCAAAACTTCCCTTAAGAATTTTTGTCGGATTCGGGTGTGTTTTGGATTCGGGTGTTTTTTTTTCAAAAACCCCTCAAAAACAGCTTAAATCATAGAATTTGGGGGTAATTTTGATCCTATAGTATTATTAACCTCAATAACCATAATTTCCACTCATTTCCAGTAGAGATGAGCGGGTTCGGTTCCTCAGAATCCGAACCCCCCCGAACTTCAGCCTTTTTACACGGGTCCGAGGCAGACTCGGATCTTCCCGCCTTGCTCGGTTAACCCGAGCGCGCCCGAACGTCATCATCCCGCTGTCGGATTCTCGCGAGGCTCGGATTCTATCGCGAGACTCGGATTCTATATAAGGAGCCGCGCGTCGCCGCCATTTTCACACGTGCATTGAGATTGATAGGGAGAGGACGTGGCTGGCGTCCTCTCTGTTAGAATAGATAGAGACACTTGAGTTGATTTACTACTAACTTAGTAATTTTGGGGAGCATTAGGAGTACTCAGAGTGCAGAGTTTTGCTGATAGTTACTAGTGACCACCACCAGTTTTATTTATTATTTAATATAATCCGTTCTCTGCCTGAAAAAAAACGATACACAGTCACATACCATATCTGTGCTCAGCCTCAGTGTGCTGCATGATAATATCATCTATGTATATCTGACTGTGCTGAGTGCTCACTGCTCACACAGCTGAATTGTGGGGGAGACTGGGGTGCAGTTATAGCAGGAGTACAGTGCACACTTTTGCTGCCAGTGTGACTGACCAGTGACCACCAGTATATTGTCTGCCTGAAAAAGTTAAACACTCCTGTGGTGTTTTTTTTTTTAATTCTATAAACGCATTCTGCTGACAGTGTCCAGCAGGTCCGTCATTCATTATATTATATAAATATTTACCTGCAGTAGTGTTATATTTTTTTTGTTCATCTCTATCATCTTTATCATCTCTATATTAGCAGACGCAGTACGGTAGTCCATGGCTGTGGCTACCTCTGTGTCGTCAATGCTCGTCCATAATTGTATACCTACCTGTGGTGGGTTTTTTTTTTCTATCTTCTTCATACTAGTAGTTTAGGAGTCTGCTGACAGTGTCCAGCAGGTCCGTCATTATATTATATATACCTGCAGTAGTGATATATATATATTTTTTATATCATTATCATCTCTATACTAGCAGACGCAGTACGGTAGTCCACGGCTGTAGCTACCTCTGTGTCGTCAGTGCTCGTCCATAATTGTATACCTACCTGTGGTGGGTTTTTTTTTTCTATCTTCTTCATACTAGTAGTTTAGGAGTCTGCTGACAGTGTCCAGCAGGTCCGTCATTATATTATATATACCTGCAGTAGTGATATATATATATTTTTTATATCATTATCATCTCTATACTAGCAGACGCAGTACGGTAGTCCACGGCTGTAGCTACCTCTGTGTCGTCAGTGCTCGTCCATAATTGTATACCTACCTGTGGTGGGTTTTTTTTTTCTATCTTCTTCATACTAGTAGTTTAGGAGTCTGCTGACAGTGTCCAGCAGGTCCGTCATTATATTATATATACCTGCAGTAGTGATATATATATATTTTTTATATCATTATCATCTCTATACTAGCAGACGCAGTACGGTAGTCCACGGCTGTAGCTACCTCTGTGTCATCAGTGCTCGTCCATAATTGTATACCTACCTGTGGTGGGGTTTTTTTTTCTATCTTCTTCATACTAGTAGTAGGAGTCTGCTGACAGTGTCCAGCAGGTCCGTCATTATATTATATATACCTGCAGTAGTGATATATATATATTTTTTATATCATTATCATCTCTATACTAGCAGACGCAGTACGGTAGTCCACGGCTGTAGCTACCTCTGTGTCGTCAGTGCTCGTCCATAATTGTATACCTACCTGTGGTGGGGTTTTTTTTTCTATCTTCTTCATACTAGTAGTTTAGGAGTCTGCTGACAGTGTCCAGCAGGTCCATCATTATATTATATATACCTGCAGTAGTGATATATATATATTTTTTATATCATTATCATCTCTATACTAGCAGACGCAGTACGGTAGTCCACGGCTGTAGCTACCTCTGTGTCGTCAGTGCTCGTCCATAATTGTATACCTACCTGTGGTGGTTTTTTTTTCTATCTTCTTCATACTAGTAGTTTAGGAGTCTGCTGACAGTGTCCAGCAGGTCCGTCATTATATTATATATACCTGCAGTAGTGATATATATATATTTTTTACATCATTATCATCTCTATACTAGCAGACGCAGTACGGTAGTCCACGGCTGTAGCTACCTCTGTGTCGTCAGTGCTCGTCCATAATTGTATACCTACCTGTGGTGGGGTTTTTTTTTCTATCTTCTTCATACTAGTAGTTTAGGAGTCTGCTGACAGTGTCCAGCAGGTCCGTCATTATATTATATATACCTGCAGTAGTGATATATATATATTTTTTATATCATTATCATCTCTATACTAGCAGACGCAGTACGGTAGTCCACGGCTGTAGCTACCTCTGTGTCGTCAGTCACTCGTCATCCATAAGTATACTAGTATCCATCCATCTCCATTGTTTACCTGAGGTGAGTTGTGCCTATTAAAATATGGAGAACAAAAATGTTGAGGTTCCAAAAATAGGGAAAGATCAAGATCCACTTCCACCTCGTGCTGAAGCTGCTGCCACTAGTCATGGCCGAGACGATGAAATTCCATCAACGTCGTCTGCCAAGGCCGATGCCCAATGTCATAGTACAGAGCATGTAAAATCCAAAACACAAAATATCAGTAAAAAAAGGACTCAAAAATCTAACACAAAATCGTCGGAGGAGAAGCGTAAACTTGCCAATATGCCATTTACCACACGGAGTGGCAAGGAACGGCTGAGACCCTGGCCTGTGTTCATGGCTAGTGGTTCAGCTTCACATGAGGATGGAAGCACTCAGCCTCTCGCTAGAAAAATGAAAGGACTTAAGCTGGCAAAAGCACAGCAAAGAATTGTGCGTTCTTCGAAATCACAAATCCACAAGGAGAGTCCAATTGTGTCGGTTGCGATGCCTGACCTTCCCAACACTGGACGTGAAGAGCATGCGCCTTCCACCATTTGCACGCCCCCTGCAAGTGCTGGAAGGAGCACCCGCAGTCCAGTTCATGATAGGCAGATTGAAGATGTCAGTGTTGAAGTACACCAGGATGAGGAGGATATGGGTGTTGCTGGCGCTGGGGAGGAAATTGACAAGGAGGATTCTGATGGTGAGGTGGTTTGTTTAAGTCAGGCACCCGGGGAGACACCTGTTGTCCGTGGGAGGAATATGGCCATTGACATGCCTGGTGAAAATACCAAAAAAATCAGCTCTTCGGTGTGGAAGTATTTCAACAGAAATGCGGACAACAGGTGTCAAGCCGTGTGTTGCCTTTGTCAAGCTGTAATAAGTAGGGGTAAGGACGTTAACCACCTCGGAACATCCTCCCTTATACGTCACCTGCAGCGCATTCATCATAAGTCAGTGACAAGTTCAAAAACTTTGGGCGACAGCGGAAGCAGTCCACTGACCAGTAAATCCCTTCCTCTTGTAACCAAGCTCACGCAAACCACCCCACCAACTCCCTCAGTGTCAATTTCCTCCTTCCCCAGGAATGCCAATAGTCCTGAAGGCCATGTCACTGGCAATTCTGACGAGTCCTCTCCTGCCTGGGATTCCTCCGATGCATCCTTGAGTGTAACGCCTACTGCTGCTGGCACTGCTGTTGTTGCTGCTGGGAGTCGATGGTCATCCCAGAGGGGAAGTCGTAAGACCACTTTTACTACTTCCACCAAGCAATTGACTGTCCAACAGTCCTTTGCGAGGAAGATGAAATATCACAGCAGTCATCCTGCTGCAAAGCGGATAACTGAGGCCTTGGTATCCTGGGCGGTGAGAAACGTGGTTCCGGTATCCATCATTACTGCAGAGCCAACTATAGACTTGTTTGAGGTACTGTGTCCCCGGTACCAAATACCATCTAGGTTCCATTTCTCTAGGCAGGCGATACCGAAAATGTACACAGACCTCAGAAAAAGACTCGCCAGTGTCCTAAAAAATGCAGTTGTACCCAATGTCCACTTAACCACGGACATGTGGACAAGTGGAGCAGGGCAGACTCAGGACTATATGACTGTGACAGCCCACTGGGTAGATGTATTGACTCCCGCCGCAAGAACAGCAGCGGCGGCACCAGTAGCAGCATCTCGCAAACGCCAACTCTTTCCTAGGCAGGCTACGCTTTGTATCACCGCTTTCCAGGATACGCACACAGCTGAAAACCTCTTACGGCAACTGAGAAAGATCATCGCAGAATGGCTTACCCCAATTGGACTCTCCTGTGGATTTGTGGCATCGGACAACGCCAGCAATATTGTGTGTGCATTAAATCTGGGCAAATTCCAGCACGTCCCATGTTTTGCACATACCTTGAATTTGGTGGTGCAGAATTATTTAAAAAACGACAGGGGCGTGCAAGAGATGCTGTCGGTGGCCAGAAGAATTGCGGGACACTTTCGGCATACAGGCACCACGTACAGAAGACTGGAGCAACACCAAAAACGCCTGAACCTGCCCTGCCATCATCTGAAGCAAGAAGTGGTAACGAGGTGGAATTCAACCCTCTATATGCTTCAGAGGTTGGAGGAGCAGCAAAAGGCCATTCAAGCCTATACAACTGACCACGATATAGGAGGTGGAATGCACCTGTCTCAAGCGCAGTGGAGAATGATTTCAACGTTGTGCAAGGTTCTGCAACCTTTTGAACTTGCCACACGTGAAGTCAGTTCAGACACTGCCAGCCTGAGTCAGGTCATTCCCCTCATCAGGCTTTTGCAGAAGAAGCTGGAGACATTGAAGGAGGAGCTAACACAGAGCGATTCCGCTAGGCATGTGGGACTTGTGGATGGAGCCCTTAATTCGCTTAACAAGGATTCACGGGTGGTCAATCTGTTGAAATCAGAGCACTACATTTTGGCCACCGTGCTCGATCCTAGATTTAAAACCTACGTTGTATCTCTCTTTCCGGCAGACACAAGTCTGCAGGGGTTCAAAGAACTGCTGGTGAGAAAATTGTCAAGTCAAGCGGAACGCGACCTGTCAACATCTCCTCCTACACATTCTCCCGCAACTGGGGGTGCGAGGAAAAGGCTCAGAATTCCGAGCCCACCCGCTGGCGGTGATGCAGGGCAGTCTGGAGCGACTGCTGATGCTGACATCTGGTCCGGACTGAAGGACCTGCCAACGATTACGGACATGTTGTCTACTGTCACTGCATATGATTCTCTCACCATTGAAAGAATGGTGGAGGATTATATGAGTGACCGCATCCAAGTAGGCACGTCAGACAGTCCGTACGTATACTGGCAGGAAAAAGAGGCAATTTGGAGGCCCTTGCACAAACTGGCTTTATTCTACCTAAGTTGCCCTCCCACAAGTGTGTACTCCGAAAGAGTGTTTAGTGCCGCCGCTCACCTTGTCAGCAATCGGCGTACGAGGTTACTTCCAGAAAATGTGGAGAAGATGATGTTCATTAAAATTAATTATAATCAATTCCTCCGTGGAGACATTCACCAGCAGCAATTGCCTCCACAAAGTACACAGGGAGCTGTGATGGTGGATTCCAGTGGGGACGAATTGATAATCTGTGAGGAGGGGGATGTACACGGTGATGAATCGGAGGATGATGATGAGGTGGACATCTTGCCTCTGTAGAGCCAGTTTGTGCAAGGAGAGATTAATTGCTTCTTTTTTGGTGGGGGTCCAAACCAACCCGTCATTTCAGTCACAGTCGTGTGGCAGACCCTGTCACTGAAATGATGGGTTGGTTAAAGTGTGCATGTCCTGTTTATACAACATAAGGGTGGGTGGGAGGGCCCAAGGACAATTCCATCTTGCACCTCTTTTTTCTTTCATTTTTCTTTGCGTCATGTGCTGTTTGGGGAGTGTTTTTTGGAAGGGCCATCCTGCGTGACACTGCAGTGCCACTCCTAGATGGGCCAGGTGTTTGTGTCGGCCACTAGGGTCGCTTATCTTAGTCACACAGCTACCTCATTGCGCCTCTTTTTCTTCTTCTTTGCGTCATGTGCTGTTTGGGGAGTATTTTTTGGAAGGGCCATCCTGCGTGACACTGCAGTGCCACTCCTAGATGGGCCAGGTGTTTGTGTCGGCCACTAGGGTCACTTAGCTTAGTCACACAGCTACCTCATTGCGCCTCTTTTTTTTCTTCTTTGCGTCATGTGCTGTTTGGGGTGTATTTTTTGGAAGGGCCATCCGGCCTGACACTGCAGTGCCACTCCTAGATGGGCCAGGTGTTTGTGTCGGCCATTAGGGTCGCTTAGCTTACTCACACAGCTACCTCATTGCGCCTCTTTTTTTCTTTGCGTCATGTGCTGTTTGGGGGGTGTTTTTTGGAAGGGCCATCCTGCGTGACACTGCAGTGCCACTCCTAGATGGGCCAGGTGTTTGTGTCGGCCACTTGGGTCGCTGAGCTTAGTCATCCAGCGACCTCGGTGCAAATTTTAGGACTAAAAATAATATTGTGAGGTGTGAGGTGTTCAGAATAGACTGAAAATGAGTGGAAATTATAGTTATTGAGGTTAATAATACTTTGGGATCAAAATGACCCCCAAATTCTATGATTTAAGCTGTTTTTTAGGGTTTTTTGAAAAAAAACACCCGAATCCGACAAAAAAAATTCGGTGAGGTTTTGCCAAAACGCGTTCGAACCCAAAACACGGCCACGGAACCGAACCCAAAACCAAAACACAAAACCCGAAAAATTTCCGGTGCACATCTCTAATTTCCAGTCTATTCTGAACACCTCACACCTCACAATATTATTTTTAGTCCTAAAATTTGCACCGAGGTCGCTGGATGACTAAGCTAAGCGACCCAAGTGGGTGGCACAAACACCTGGCCCATCTAGAAGTGGCACTGCAGTGTCAGACAGGATGGCACTTAAAAAAATAGTCCCCAAACAGCACATGATGCAAAGAAGAAAAAGAGGTGCAAGATGGAATTGTCCTTGGAATGTTGTATGAACAGGACATGCACACTTTAACAAACCCATCATTTCAGCCACAAGGTCTGCCACACGACTGTGGCTGAAATGACTGGTTGGTTTGGGCCCCACCAAAAAAGAAGCAATCATTCTCTCCTTGCACAAACTGGCTCTACAGAGGCAAGATGTCCACCTCATCCTCATCCCCCGATTCCTCACCCCTTTCACTGTGTACATCCCCCTCCTCAGAGAGTATTAATTCGTCCCCACTGGAATCCACCATCACAGGTCCCTGTGTACTTTCTGGAGGCAATTGCTGGTAAATGTCTCCATGGAGGAATTTATAATTCATTTTGATGAACATCATCTTCTCCACATTTTCTGTAAGTAACCTCCTACGCCGATCGCTGACAAGGTGACGGCTGCACTAAACACTCTTTCGGAGTACACGCTGGAGGGAGGCAACTTAGGTAAAATAAAGCCAGTTTGTGCAAGGGCCTCCAAATTGCCTCTTTTTCCTGCCAGTATACGAACGGACTGTCTGACATGCCTACTTGGATGCTGTCACTCATATAATCCTGTACCATTCTTTCCATGGTGACAGAATCATATGCAGTGACAGTAGACGACATGTCAATAATTGTTGGCAGGTCCTTCAGTCCGGACCAGATGTCAGCTATCGCTCCTGACTGCCCTGCATCACCGCCAGCGGGTGGTTTTGGAAATTTTATCCTTTTCTTGGCAGCTCCAGTGGTGTGAGTAAATGAAGGAGGAGCTGTTGGCGGGTCACGTTCCGCTTGACTTGACAATTGTCTCACCAGCAGATCTTTGAACATCTGCTGGAAAGAGAGATACAACGTAGACTTTAAACCTAGAATCGAGCACGGTGGCCAAAATGTAGTGCTCTGATTTCAACAGATTGACCACCCGTGAATCCTGGTTAAGCGAATGAAGGGCTCCATCCACAAGTCCCACATGCCTAGCGGAATCGCTCCATTTTAGCTCCTCCTTCAATCTCTCCAGCTGCTTCTGCAAAAGCCTGATGAGGGGAATGACCTGACTCAGGCTGGCAGTGTCTGAACCGACTTCATGTGTGGCAAGTTCAAAGGGTTGCAGAACCTTGCACAACGTCAAAATCATTCTCCACTGTGCTTGAGTCAGGTGCATTCCCCCTCCTTTGCCTATATCGTAGGCAGATGTATAGGCTTGAATGTCCTTTTGCTGCTCCTCCATCCTCTGAAGCATATAGAGGGTTGTATTCCACCTCGTTACCACCTCTTGCTTCGGCTGATGGCAGGGCATGTTCAGGAGTGTTTGCTGGTGCTCCAGTCTTCGGCACGCGGTGGCTGAATGCTGAAAGTGGCCCGCAATTCTTCGGCCCACCGACAGCATTTCTTGCACGCCCCTGTCGTTTTTAAAAAAATTCTGCACCACCAAATTCATTGTATGTGCAAAACATGGGACCTGCTGGAATTTGCTCACATGTAATGCACGCACAATATTGGTGGCATTGTCCGATGTCACAAATCCCCAGGAGAGTGCAATTGGGGTAAGCCAATCTGCGATGATGTTCCTCAGTTTCCGTAAGAGGTTGTCAGCTGTGTGCCTCTTATGGAAAGCGGTGATGCAAAGCGTAGCCTGCCTAGGAACGAGTTGGCATTTGCGAGATGCAGCTACTGGTGCCGCCGCTGCTGTTCTTGCTGCGGGAGGCAATACATCTATGGAACCTAGATGGTATTTGGTACCGGGGACACACTACCTCAAGCAATTCTATAAGTCCCTGTGAATTAACGGCGGATACCGGACGCACGTCTAACACCAACATAGTTGTCAAGGCCTGAGTTATCCGCTTTGCAACAGGATGACTGCTGTGATATTTCATCTTCCTCGCAAAGGACTGTTGGACAGTCAATTGCTTACTGGAAGTAGTACAAGTTGTCTTCCGACTTCCCTTCTGGGATGACGATCGACTTCCAGCAGCAACAACAGCAGTGCCAGCAGCAGAAGGCGTTACACTCAAGGATCCATCGGAGGAATCCCAGTTAGGAGAGGACTCGTCAGACTTGCCAGTGACATGGCCTGCAGGACTATTGGCGTTCCTGTCTAAGGAGGAAATTGACACTGAGGGAGTTGGTGGTGTGGTTTGCAGGAGCTTGGGTACAAGAGGAAGAAGGGATTTAGTTGTCAGTAGACTATTTCCGCTGTCACCCAAAGTTTTTGAACTTGTCAATGACTTCTGATGAATGCTCTCCAGGTGACGTATAAGGGAGGATGTTCCTATGTGGTTAACGTCCTTACCCCTGCTTATTACAGCTTGACAAAGGCAACACATGGCTTGACACCAGTAGTCCGCATTTCTGTTTAAATAATTTCACACCGAAGAGGTGATTTTTATTTTTGTATTTTGACCAGGCATGTCAATGGCCTTATTCATCCCACGGACAACAGGTGTCTCCCCGGGTGCCGGACTTAAACAAACCTCTTCCCGTCCAGTGTTGGGAAGGTCAGGCATCGCAACCAACACAATTGGACTCTCCTTCGGGATTTGTGATTTAGAAGAACACACAGTTCTTTGCTGGGCTTTTGCCAGCTTAACTCTTTTCAATTTTCTAGCGGGAGGATGAGTGCTTCCATCCTCATGTGAAGCTGAACCACTAGCCATGAACATAGGCCAGGGCCCCAGCCGTTCCTTGCCACTCCGAGTCGTAATTGGCATATTGGCAATTTTACGCTTCTCTTCAGACGCTTTTAATTTAGATTTTTGGGTCATTTTACTGAACTTTTGTTTTTTGGATTTTACATGCTCTCTACTATGACATTGGGCATCGGCCTTGGCAGACGACGTTGATGGCATTTCATCGTCTCGGCCATGACTAGTGGCAGCAGCTTCAGCACTAGGTGGAAGTGGATCTTGATCTTTCCCTATTTTACGCTCCACATTTTAATTCTCCATTTTTTAATGTGTGGAATTATATTGCCAGTAATATATCTGGAATTAGACGGTACTAATTTATGGAATTAGATACCACTAGATAGATACCAGAAACAACTGTGACCGGAATGATGATGACCTATGCACAGTGACAGGACACTACCACAGCACCCTACAGCAGCAAGATGCAGCACAAGACACTGGACTTTTAGTCACCACAATGCAGCACTGATACTGAGCACAGATATTGAGCACTGTTCAGGATAATAGAACTGACACTGGGCAGCAAAATACAGCAATGGACTACTGTACTGTACTACTATATACTGGTCAGTGGTCACCACAATGCAGCAATGATAATAATGAGCACAGATATTGAGCACTGTTCAGGATAATAGAACTGACACTGGGCAGCAAAATACAGCAATGGACTACTGTACTGTACTACTATATATTGGTCAGTGGTCACCACAATGCAGCAATGATAATAATGAGCACAGATACTGAGCACTATTCAGGATAATAGAACTGACATTGGGCAGCAAAATACAGCAATGGACTACTGTACTGTACTACTATATACTGGTCAGTGGTCACCACAATGCAGCAATGATAATAATGAGCATAGATACTGAGCACTATTTAGGATAATAGAACTGACACTGGGCAGCAAAATACAGCAATGGACTACTGTACTGTACTACTATATACTGGTCAGTGGTCACCACAATGCAGCAATGATAATAATGAGCACAGATACTGAGCACTATTTAGGATAATAGAACTGACACTGGGCAGCAAAATACAGCAATGGACTACTGTACTGTACTACTATATGCTGGTCAGTGGTCAGCACAATGCAGCAATGATAATAATGAGCACAGATACTGAGCACTATTCAGGATAATAGAACTGACACTGGGCAGCAAAATACAGCAATGGACTACTGTACTGTACTACTATATATATATATACTGGTCACCACAATGCAGCACTGATACTGAGCACAGATATTGAGCTGATATTTAGCTGATATTGGGCTATTCAGACAGAAAACGTAGCCACGTCCTCTCGCTATCTCGACAATGCACGAGTGAAAATGGCGGCGAGGCGCGGCTCTTTATATGGAATCCGAAACTCACGAGAATCCGGCAGCGGGATGATGACGTTTTCCCCCGTTTGGGTTTTGCGTGTAAGGCGGGAAGAACCGAGGCTGCCCTGGACATGTGAATTTCGGGAGAGTTCGGATCTTGACGAACCGAACCCCCTCATCTCTACTTATTTGGTGACAAATGGAATGGTTGGGTGGGGGGGGGGAGGGATAGTCATGCCACAATGGGGACCTGTGGACCTTGGTGGGTGCGGCAGTTATGCCCTGCGGATCTGCAGTATTACTACTAGTTACTAGAGGGTGGCAGTAATGCCAATGGGGATCTATTGTCATTGGGGGGATTTATTGCTACTAGAGGGGTGGGAGGACCTATCGGCATGGTATATTATTTTTCAAGAAAATATTTAAATACATTCTTAAAAATGTTTAAATACATTCTTAATAATGTTTTGATTACATAATAAAAATCTACAATTTCTGAGGGCCTTTTGAAAAAAATAAAATTGACATTTAAGTGGTTAAACAGAGCCACTGACCATACACAAATAAATCTATAAAGGATAAGGCAGGTGTTTAATTTAACAGTAATGTGGGCCATATATCAGGCGGGTGATTCCCTGGCACCAATCTGATCCGCTGATCGGTCAAAAATGGCACTTGCCAATCACCGATGATCGGCGATCCTTTGGACAATATGGAAAAACTGTATGCTAAAGATCTCAGACTCACCAATCTCAAAAAAATTTTGGTCAGAATCAGGTAATCTCTTCTTTTCAATAGCAATCCAAAGGGAAATGTCAGTGAAGTAATGCGAATAGATGGCCGCAACTTGATATTACTGTATACAACTACAAAACTAATGATCTAAGGAGTTGTAATTAAGCAATCAAGCAATCAAAAACAGAGCGATAATGCTGATCACAGCCATCATCATTGTATATTGTTGCACCTACAAGGGACACTAATCCTAAAAGGTGCCACTGCCTATGTAAATACATCCACATATAATTGCGTTGCAATAAACATGAACATACCCTTACAGCACTCTTTCCACATATAAGAGGACATACTGCAGGGCTTAATTCTGAGATGTACACCTACATCACCAATGTAATCTACACACTGCACATTTGCAGATCTGTTACTGAGATGTTTCTTGCAGTGACCCAAATGCAGACAAACAGTGGCAGTTGCTCAAGTGCTCAGTTGCTCAGTGCCCCAAATGCGTCAGCATGATGGATAGGCTGTGGTCATTTGGGGACAGAACAGGGGCAGCAAGAGGCAGCTTTACAGAAAACAGGGGGTGTCGGCACTATTTTCTGGGCGTGCTTAAGCCAGCAGCTGTGTCCCCGAATGGCATCAGCAGTGTGTTTATTTTTTTGAATTTAAAGACATATTTTATTCATGAGATGAGAGACATTACAGTAATGACTTACGCAGAGGTCCAAAAATTTTGTCAAACAATATCACAAAGATAGGCAAATCAGTGAATTATTTAAATACAGAAAGTGATTAATGCGCAACCCTGAAAACAGATCTAGTATACAATTACACAGTCTCATCTAATTTTCTTACTGTAAATAGAAAATGAGAGATAAGAGAAAGATAGAGGAAAGGAGAAAAAGAGCAGTAGAAGAAAAATGAGGAGGAAGGGAATAGGTGATGGGGGGGAGGGGAGTGGTGGTGGGGGGACCCGACTGGAGAGGCCCGTAAAAACGGGGCTAAACGGGCTATTGACCGGGTCTATGTATAAGATAGAAACCAAAAGTGATCTATTATATGCGGGGAGACCTGAAAGTGAGAGGTCCATGGTTCCCAAACCTTGGTAACTTTTTTAGAAGAGCCCCTCAATATGCTAGTGATATATTCCATAGAATGGATATGCCATATTTTTGCTATAATCTGACACATGGCAAGGTGCCTCAGTTGTCTCCCAATGTGATGCCACGAGATATCTAGCCTCCAGAACCATATGAGTGAATAACTTACTGTTGTGATGAGATGCCTCAGGAACATGTACAGGAAGTAGAAAGTATTTTGGGCTAAAAAGGACCTGAATACCTAATACTGAACCATACTTGCCTACCTGACCCTCTCCATGAGGGAGAAAATGCTCTGTTCCTGGACTTTTCTGGTAATGTATGATTGCCATCACCTGTGGTGAAACACCTTTCTTATCAATTAACTAGCACACCACAGGTGATGGCAATCATACATTACCAGGAAAGTCCAGGAACAGAGCATTTTCTCCCTCATGGAGAGGGTCAGGTAGGCAAGTATGTACTGAACTAGCCAAAGCCCCAATTTCTTTCCATAGGGGGATTAATTTCAAGCAGCTCCACCAAATATAAAGAAACATTCCATCAGTCGTGCTACATCACCAACACAGAGGGGAGATCTCAGGGTGCATTTTATTAAGTCGAGTAGGGTATAAAATAATTTGTATGCATTTTCTTTCACACAAACTCAAATAGAACTTGAGGCAATGTTACAGTAAATGTCAGTCCAATCGTCATTATCTAATATTTCCCCTAAATCAGTCTCCCAAGCCCTTTCATTAATGTCTTTATCTTCTGGGGTGAGGGCAACAGTAAAGTGCATAGGATGGAAATAAGCCCTTTAGTGGACACTTTGTGAAGAGCTAGATCCTCCAAAGTGGTAAGAGGCCAAAGACTGAGTTGTGATTACAGAGGCCAATCCCAGGCCTTTTTTTCAATCCCAGGTATTGGGATTGAAAAAATGATCAATCCTGGGATTCCCGGGATACCCAGGATTAGGTTGAAGATTTTAAAATTAAAATCTTCAGTGACCCCCCCCACGCTTCCCGGACATGCCAAGCCCACAGGACCACTCACCATCCTCTAGGAGTGCAGGTGGTGGACGGTGAGGTGCTGTCCGGGAAGCGTGGGCAGCTGGCGTCAGACTGCGCTGCGAGGACCTCTGACTTCATGTCATGCTGTGCAGTGCACACAGCTGGGGGCAGGGGGAGCTGGGAGGAGGGAGCTGGGCAGCGTCTGAGCCTCTTGAGGACGCACAATGCTGCCTGGCATTGAAAAAACAAGGGGACTTTCTAATACCAAAATACCGGGGATTGAAAGCTCCAATCCCGGTATTGAATCCCGGGCAATTTTAGGCCTAAATCCTGGGATCCCGCCGATCCCAATCCCGGGATTGGCCACCCTAGTTGTGATGCTATCATGGAATGAAAATGCCGGTTGTGTAAATATTGAAAAAAAGATTTACGAGAGATCGAGAATTTGGCCTGGATATCTGCATATGTGGGGATGAAAAGTCCTGCATAATGTCATTCCACTGTTCTGCCAACATGCAAAAGCAACAGAATAAGAGCCCAGACGAAAGTCAGGATTGTCGAACAGTGGAACTAGGGGCCAATTCAGACCCTGACAATGATGTGCAAAAATTGATTTCTGCACATATGCGCGGTAGGTGCATGTGTAAGGCCCTAAACTGCATTCTCTTCAAAACACAGTTTTAGACCTGGAGGTTCGACGCCACGTTTTGTGGGAGTCGATGCTCTGTTTCAGGGGCGCGGCCCAGACAACGCATTTGAGAGGCAGGATGTGATGTCACACGCAGCCGCTGCAACCCTTAACATGGCAGATGGCCATTTGCCTTTGCAGGGGGCTACTCTAAACATGCGAAAGCATCGCCACCATGCAATGCTCTCACATGTCTGCGTGGGGGGGGGGGGGGGGGGGGGGCTGCTGGATCCGACATGTGGGGGTGGACTTGCCCTGTGCTGGGTGTCCCCCGCATGTCAAAGAAATTGATCGTAGATGTGCATTTTTCTTGCACATCTATGATCAGGTCTGAACTAGGCCCTAGAGGACTAGGATGTGGTGCGATCTGAAACTGTCGATTAGCCAGGTCCCAGACATCTAGAATGTGAGAGATGATCGGGTAGTGTGATAGAGCCCTGGAACGGGCCGATCAAGGAAGCCACAGCAAATATGATATAGGGCCTTATTTAGGATGCATCGCATGCAATAGCATCGCATTGGCTGCGAACACCTGTACCTGGTTGACAGGTAGAGGTGTTCGCGGGTCAGGCAGGGGGCAATGCGGGGGAAAAGGGGGTGGTGTGGCAGTATGACATCACACACAGCCGATTATTTTAATAATTTTTATAGTTGAAACTCTATAGTAAAAAGTCAAAAGCAGATGAGGCAGTGCCCCCCCCCCCTCCCCCGCCTATATTTTCTGCACATCTCTGTTTAAAACTAACCAAATTTTCAGCAGTATATACTGCAGCACCTGTGTGTACTGCCCACATGTACCCTTTGGCTCATGTATTTGCATGTAAATCTGGCTCTGGTACTATCCAGTGCCTCTTGAGCTATTTGCTTCTCCGCACGTTCCTGTGCTACATACGTGAATGGTTGAAATAAGGAATATCATTTAAGTTCTGAAGATATTTCATATGTCTCAAGGGGAACCTTGACGACATTAACAGTTAAGAATGTACTGTATAGTGTCCCTGGTGAACGTGTTCTAGTGAATACACTTTTAGCTTTAAGTCTGCGTATATAAATACTAAAGGTTAATTCCCATGAATCACAATTTAAGAAGACTCCCCATGGATTAGAGTTTTCTGCATATTACACTTACAGATAAAGTCTTCCCGCAGGATAGAATATAACACTTCACACAAATTTGTCACGTGTTGCAAGTACGCTCCCTTTGGAATCTAATAGTATGCTTGTTTTTCTTTTTTATATTGGAATATAGGGATTTGGGGAGTTTTCATTACAATAAAAGTTAATTTAAGAATTGTGTGAGTGTGTTAGATGACATGTACTATTCATTTTAGTATAATGGAATGGAATTTTAGGGATCTCTTATAATTACACTGGTGCCACTGAGGTGACAAAGGGGGTCATTCTGACCCGATTGCACGCTGCAGTTTATCGCAGCAGTGCAATCGGGTCAGTACTGCTCATGCGCCGGCGCCGGCGCATGCCAGACGGCCAAAGGCCGTCGTTGCCTGGCGATCACCTCTGCCTGATTGACAGGCAGAGGCAGTCGGTGGGCAGGAGGGGCTGGACGGCGGCGTTAAGCTGCCGTTTAGGGGGCGGCACTGACATGCGGGGCGGACTAGCTCTGTGCTGGGCGTCCCCCCGCATGTCTGAGTGCCTGATCGTAGCGGTGCTAAATTTAGCACCGCTATAATCAACTCGGAATGACCCCCAAAATCACCTCATCGCAGGTTCTGATGAGGGTTCCAAAAGTATAGGTCAACCCCATGCTGTTGACATGCATTAGAACGACATAGTCAAAAGGTTGACAGGTAAAAGGTAAGCAGTGCTTAAGGTCAACAGGTACAAAAGGTTCACATGACAATGGTGGCCACACAAATGGTCAACACAACACTTTAATGTTATTCAAAATTTGCTTGATTTGCTATCTAAATACACTATGATTGGGAATAGTAACCTGTGGCGAGCGCTGCAGTAGCAGGGCCAGCCCCCTTGCCCTATGCGTGGCTAGCAAAGTGATCCTGCCAGAGTACACGTTTCCACTGATTGTGCTTAGATATGGATGCTATGCCCTACGTTTCTATCTGGAGTCCCATGTCAGAGTTGTGCTCAAAGGATCTAACCAGCAGTACTAATAAGGAGAGGTACACAGCACTCAGTGTTGAATTGGGGAATGAAGGGCCCACCGGGGAGTGCACTGAAAGGGGCCCATACTTAGGTGTGGCCAGCTTCCAGAGGGGGTGTGGTCTGCCACCATATAGGATTGGCTAACTATTAGTGATGAGCGGGTTCGGTTCGTCGGAATCCGAACCCCCCCGAACTTCACCCATTTTACACGGGTCCGAGGCAGATTCGAATCTTCCCGCCTTGCTAGGTTAACCCGAGCGCGCCCGAACGTCATCATCCCGCTGTCGGATTCTCGCGAGATTCGGATTCTATATAAGGAGCCGCGCGTCGCCGCCATTTTTCACTGCATTGGAAATGATAGTGAGAGGACGTGGCTGGCGTCCTCTCAGTTTTATTCAGGTGGCTGCAAATATCTGTGCTCACTGCTTTATTGTGGGGACTGGGGACCAGCAGTATTATATAGGAGGAGTACAGTGCAGAGTTTTGCTGACCAGTGACCACCAGTATTATACGTTCTCTGCCTGAAAAACGCTCCATATCTGTGCTCAGTGTGCTGCATATAGCTGTGCTCACACTGCTTTATTGTGGGGACTGGGGACCAGCAGTATTATATAGGAGGAGTACAGTGCAGAGTTTTGCTGACCAGTGACCACCAGTATTATACGTTCTCTACCTGAAAAACGCTCCATATCTGTGCTCAGTGTGCTGCATATATCTGTGCTCACACTGCTTTATTGTGGGGACTGGGGACCAGCAGTATTATATAGGAGGAGTACAGTGCAGAGTTTTGCTGACCAGTGACCACCAGTATTATACGTTCTCTGCCTGAAAAACGCTCCATATCTGTGCTGCATTGTAGTATATAGTAGGAGTACAGTGCATAATTTTGCTGACCACCAGTATATAATATATAGCATTACGGTACAGTAGGCCACTGCTCTACCTACCTCTGTGTCGTCAAGTATACTATCCATCCATACCTGTGGTGCATTTCAGTTTTGCACAGTTTGCTGACCACCAGTATATAATATATAGCAGTACGGTACAGTAGGCCACTGCTCTACCTACCTCTGTGTCGTCAAGTATACTATCCATCCATACCTGTGGTGCATTTCAGTTTTGCACAGTTTGCTGACCACCAGTATATAATATATAGCAGTACGGTACAGAAGGCCACTGCTCTACCTACCTCTGTGTCGTCAAGTATACTATCCATCCATACCTGTGGTGCATTTCAGTTGTGCACAGTTTGCTGACCACCAGTATATAATATATAGCAGTACGGTACAGAAGGCCACTGCTCTACCTACCTCTGTGTCGTCAAGTATACTATCCATCCATACCTGTGGTGCATTTCAGTTGTGCGCAGTATATATAGTAGTAGGCCATTGCTATTGATACTGGCATATAATTCCACACATTAAAAAATGGAGAACAAAAATGTGGAGAGTAAAATAGGGAAAGATCAAGATCCACTTCCACCTCGTGCTGAAGCTGCTGCCACTAGTCATGGCCGAGACGATGAAATGCCATCAACGTCGTCTGCCAAGGCCGATGCCCAATGTCATAGTAGAGAGCATGTAAAATCCAAAAAACAAAAGTTCAGTAAAATGACCCAAAAATCAAAATTAAAAGCGTCTGAGGAGAAGCGTAAACTTGCCAATATGCCATTTACGACACGGAGTGGCAAGGAACGGCTGAGGCCCTGGTCTATGTTCATGGCTAGTGGTTCAGCTTCACATGAGGATGGAAGCACTCATCCTCTCGCTAGAAAACTGCAGTGCCACTCCTAGATGGGCCAGGTGTTTGTGTCGGCCACTTGGGTCGCTTAGCTTAGTCACACAGCTACCTCATTGCACCTCTTTTTTTCTTTGCATCATGTGCTGTTTGGGGACTATTTTTTTGAAGTGCCATCCTGTCTGACACTGCAGTAAAACTCCTAGATGGGCCAGGTGTTTGTGTCGGCCACTTGGGTCGCTTAGCTTAGTCATCCAGCGACCTTGGTGCAAATTTTAGGACTACAAATAATATTGTGAGGTGTGAGGTGTTCAGAATAGACTGGAAATGAGTGGAAATTATGGTTATTGAGGTTAATAATACTATGGGATCAAAATGACCCCCAAACTCTATGATTTAAGCTGTTTTTGAGGGGGTTTTGTAAAAAAAACACCCGGATCCAAAACACACCCGAATCCGACAAAAAATTTTCAGGGAGGTTTTGCCAAAACGCGTCCGAATCCAAAACACGGCCGCGGAACCGAATCCAAAACCAAAACACAAAACCCGAAAAATGTCCGGTGCACATCACTGCTAACTATTAGAGTGTGCATGGCCTGGGCCCCTTTACAAATATGCGGTATATATAATAAATACTGCTGGTGCATGCATGGAAATATAACAAATTAATAACAGGAATGCACGGCAGAAAATACAACAAACTTCTGTGCCGTATAATGGGGGCAATTCCAAGTTGATCGCAGCAGGAACTTTGTTAGCAGTTGGGCAAAACCATAGCAATGCAGGGGGTGGTAGATGTAACATGTGCAGAGAGAGTTAGATTTGGGTGTGGTGTGTTCAATCTGCAATCTAAATTGCAGTGTAAAAATAAAGCAGCCAGTATTTACCCTGCACAGAAACAAAATAACCCACCCGAATCTAACTCTCTCTGCACATGTTATATCTGCCCCCCCTGCAGTGCACATGGTTTTGCCCAACTGCTAACAAAATTGCGATCAACTCAGAATTACTCCCAATGGGGGTCATTCCGAGTTGTTCGCTCGTTATTTTTTTCTCGCAACGGAGCGATTAGTCGCTAATGCGCATGCGCAATGTCCGCAGTGCGACTGCGCCAAGTAAATTTGCTATGCAGTTAGGAATTTTACTCACGGCATTACGAGGTTTTTTCTTCGTTCTGGTGATCGTAGTGTGATTGACAGGAAGTGGGTGTTTCTGGGCGTAATCTGGCCGTTTTATGGGAGTGTGTGAAAAAACGCTGCTGTTTCTGGGAAAAACGTGGGAGTGGCTGGAGAAACGGAGGAGTGTCTGGGCGAACGCTGGGTGTGTTTGTGACGTCAAACCAGGAACGACAAGCACTGAAATGATCGCACTGGAAGAGTAAGTCTCGAGCTACTCAGAAACTGCACAGAGAAGTCTTTTCGCAATATTGCGAATCTTTCGTTCGCAATTTTGATAAGCTAAGATTCACTCCCAGTAGGCGGCGGCTTAGCGTGTGCAATGCTGCTAAAAGCAGCTTGCGAGCGAACAACTCGGAATGAGGGCCAATGTACTGAATAATTCAAGTGCACAGTCTAGATCCTGATCCCTAGAGAAGTGGGGTGGGCCCTCTGACAGTGGGGCCTACCGGGGGTTTCCCCTGTACTCCTGTGGGCCAGTCCGACCCTGACAGCACTTATGAACACTGCTAGATGAAAAGCCTTTATTATCACTATGCTGTGAGATTTTCAGTCAGAACATTCTCACTGTGCACAGAATTATAAATTACAGTGCTGTAGTCATAAGTGATCCATCACAATCAGCATTACAGTGATTACTATTTGCAGCTATATGGACACTTAAGGGGGTACACACGGAGCGATGTTTACTTAATTTCTAAGCAATCTGACTAGATTGCTTAGAAATTAAGATCACATCGCTCCGTGTGTAAGGGTGCCAGCAACAGCGATGTGCGGTCCCGCATGTCGCTATCGCCGGTGCTAGATTGGTACTAGTGATGTGCACCGAAAATTTTTGGGGTTTTGTGTTTTGGTTTTGGATTCGGTTCCGCGGCCGTGTTTTGGATTCGGGACGCGTTTTGGCAAAACCTCCCTGAAAATTCTTTGTCGGATTCGGGTGTGTTTTGGATTCGGGTGTTTTTTTACAAAAAAACCTCAAAAACACCTTAAATCATACAATTTGGGGGTCATTTTGATCCCATAGTATTATTAACCACAATAACCATAATTTCCACTCATTTCCAGTCTATTCTGAACACCTCACACCTCACAATATTATTTTTAGTCCTAAAATTTGCACCGAGGTCGCTGGATGACAAAGCTAAGCGACCCAAGTGGCCGACTCAAACACCTGGCCCATCTAGGAGTTGCACTGCAGTGTCAGACAGGATGGCAGATTTAAAAAATAGTCCCCAAACAGCACATGAGGCAAAGAAAAAAGGAGGTGCACCAAGTTCGCTGGATGGCTAAGCTAAGCGACCCAAGTGGCCGACACAAACACCTGGCCCATCTAGGAGTGGCACTGCAGTGTCAGACAGGATGGCACTTCAAAAAATAGTCCCCAAACAGCACATGATGCAAAGATAAATGAAAGAAAAAAGAGGTGCAAGATGGAATTGTCCTTGGGCCCTCCCACTCACCCTTATGTTGTATAAACAGGACATGCACACTTTAACAAACCCATCATTTGAGCGACCGGGTCTGCCACACGACTGTGACTGAAATGACTGGTTGGTTTGGGCCCCCACCAAAAAAGAAGCAGTCAATCTCTCCTTGCACAAACTGGCTCTACAGAGGCAAGATGTCCACCTCATCCTCATCGTCCGATTCCTCACCCCTTTCACTGTGTACATCCCCCTCCTCACAGATTATTAATTTGTCCCCACTGGAATCCACCATCTCAGATCCCTGTGTACTTTCTGGAGGCAATTGCTGGTGAAAGTCTCCACGGAGGAATTGATTATAATTAATTTTGATGAACATCATCTTCTCCACATTTTCTGGAAGTAACCTCGTACGCCGATTGCTGACAAGGTGACCGGCTGCACTAAACACTCTTTCGGAGTACACACTGGAGGGGGGGCAACTTAGGTAAAATAAAGCCAATTTGTGCAAGGGCCTCCAAATTGCCTCTTTTTCCTGCCAGTATACGTACGGACTGTCTGACGTGCCTACTTGGATGCTGTCACTCATATAATCCTCCACCATTCTTTCAATGGTGACAGAATCATATGCAGTGACAGTAGATGACATGTCAGTAATCGTTGGCAGGTCCTTCAGTCCGGACCAGATGTCAGCACTCGCTCCAGACTGCCCTGCATCACCGCCAGCGGGTGGGCTCGGAATTCTTAGCCTTTTCCTCGCAGCCCCAGTTGCGGGAGAATGTGAAGGAGGAGCTGTTGAAAGGTCACGTTCCGCTTGACTTGACAAGTGTCTCACCAGCAGGTCTTTGCCTCTCTGCACACTTGTGTCTGCTGGAAAGAGAGATACAATGTAGGCTTTAAACCTAGGCTCAAGCACGGTGGCCAAAATGTAGTGCTCTGATTTCAACAGATTGACCACCCGTGAATCCTGGTTAAGCGAATGAAGGGCTCCATCCACAAGTCCCACATGCCTAGCGGAATCGCTCCGTTTTAGCTCCTCCTTCAATGTCTCCAGCTTCTTCTGCAAAAGCCTGATGAGGAGAATGACCTGACTCAGGCTGGCAGTGTCTGAACTGACTTCACGTTTGGCAAGTTCAAAGGGTTGCAGAACCTTGCACAACGTTGAAATCATTCTCCACTGCGCTTGAGTCAGGTGCATTCCCCCTCCTTTGCCTATATCGTAGGTAGCTGTATAGGCTTGAATGGCCTTTTGCTGCTCCTCCATCCTCTGAAGCATATAGAGGGTCGAATTCCACCTCGTTACCACCTCTTCCTTCAGATGATGACGGGGCATGTTCAGGAGTGTTTGATGGTGTTCCAGTCTTCGGCACGCGGTGGCTGAATGCCGAAAGTGGCCCGCAATTCTTCGGGCCACCGACAGCATCTCTTGCACGCCCCTGTCGTTTTTTTAAATAATTCTGCACCACCAAATTCAATGTATGTGCAAAACATGGGACGTGCTAGAATTTGCCCACATGTAATGCACGCACAATATTGGTGGCGTTGTCCGATGTCACAAATCCCCAGGAGAGTCCAATTGGGGTAAGCCATTCTGCGATGATGTTCCTTAGTTTCCGTAAGAGGTTGTCAGCTGTGTGCCTCTTATGGAAAGCGGTGATACAAAGCGTAGCCTGCCTAGGAACGATTTGGCGTTTGCGAGATGCTGCTACTGGTGCCGCCGCTGCTGTTCTTGCTGCGGGAGGCAATACAGCTACCCAGTGGGCTGTCACAGTCATATAGTCCTTAGTCTGCCCTGCTCCACTTGTCCACATGTCCGTGGTTAAGTGGACATTAGGTACAACTGCATTTTTTAGGACATTGGTGACTCTTTTTCTGAGGTCAGTGTACATTCTCGGTATCGCCTGCCTAGAGAAGTGGAACCTAGATGGTATTTGGTACCGGGACACACTAACTCAATAAAGTCTCTAATTCCCTGTGAATTAACGGTGGATACCGGACACACGTTTAACACCACCCAGGCTGCCAAGGCCTATCTTATCTGCTTTGCAGCAGGATGACTGCTGTGATATTTCATCTTCCTCGCAAAGAACTGTTGGACAGTCATTTGCTTACTGGAAGTAGTACAAGTGGTCTTCCGACTTCCCCTCTGGGATGACGATCGACTCCCAGCAGCAACAACAGCAGCGCCAGCAGCAGTAGGCGTTTCACTCAAGGATGCATCGGAGGAATCCCAGGCAGAAGAGGACTCGTCAGACTTGCCAGTGGCATGGACTACAATTGGAAACGGTAACCTTGCCCGAAGCATGGCGAGCGAAGCGAGCCATGCGAGGGGACACGGTGCACTAATTGGGGTTCCCGGTCACTCTACGAAGAAAACGACACAAACCCCCCATAAAAGACTCATGTCAACCTTTTGACCTGTCGACCTAGAACATGTCGACCTAGAGACCCTGTCGACCTACAAACCCTGTCGACCTGGTTACTGTCAACCAATAGTGGTTCACCTAGACACTGTTGACCTAGTTACTATCTACTTTCCATACCGCACCCGAGAACCGGACCCACCCGAACTTTGCGTTCCGAATATGGCTTGGGGCTTCCCTCCAGACTCGGATCCCAAAACGAGACATAATGTCATCATCCCGCTGTCGGATTCTATAAAGGTGATCAGTGCCATTTTCACTCTGGCTGTGGAGAGTGCACTGAATGGACGTGTCCTTCTCAGTGCTGGGGTTGTGTGGCATGGGGGTAGGTGTAGGGCTGCTGGCTGCTGTAGGGCTGGTGAATCAGTCCAGAAATGCTCTGTCTGTTGTCTGGTGGTGTATCTGACCACAAGGTGTGATCTGTCCATACGCATGCAGGGGCTTTGCCCCAGTGTTAAGAAAAAAAAAGTCCAGTATAGTGTGTGTGTACTGTGTACATCCAGGGGCTGGTGTGTTCTATGTATCCGTATCAGTCCAGGGGTGCTCTGTTGTCTGGTAGTGTATCTGACAACAAGGGGAGATCTGTCCATATACATCCAGGGGCTCTGCCCCATTGTTAAACATTAACTTTATAAACATCAGTTCCTGACCTATTGGAGCTTACAATCACATACAGTATACGCACAATCACATATACACTAGTGTTAATTTGTGAGAATTCAGTTAACCTAGCATTATGGATCGTACAGTATGAGGAAACCAAAGTACACCAAATAAACCCATACAAACATGGGGCGAAAATACAAACTCAGCACAGTTAGGGCCTTGGAAGGAATCAGACGAAGACCTAAATGCGACGAGGCACTAGTTTTAACCACTATGCCAACCATGTTGTTGTATGTTAAATGCAGGCAGAACTAATATTAGATGCATGACACAACCACATGCCATTAGCAAACTACGTTTATCATAGACAGTTTGACTACCATCTTTTTATGCAAATACCATACACAGAAGGGGGACAGACGTTTTAGTTTAAGTGTCCAATGAAAGTTAATCAGTCTGGATTACAGAGTCATAATTGCAGTGTTTACATTATTTTCTCTTCCCAATAATGACATTGGTGCACGCTCTCAGAAACTGTGTTGCCGAGACAGGGGGGGAGAGGGTACAAATTACCCGGGCCCAGGTCTGATGGAGGGGCCCAGTGAGGGTCCAGGCCCCCTCCCCATGGCTCTTTTTCTCAGCCCAGCACACTCTGCTGTGTACTGCGCTCAGAGCCGGATTAAGGCCCCGGGAGGCCTGGGGTACTAAATTGCAGGGGGCCCCCATGGACTAAAAAACGAATAAAATATATATATATATATATATATATACAGGTACACCACCGATTTTCCGGCAACCGATGATCCGGAACCTCTTTTAATCCGGACAATTTTGATTTGTCCGGATTAAAGGGGGTTAGGGACATCCTTTAATCCGGAACATTTTCTGCGCATGGGTGTAACACGCAATACTAGCAAGTGTCAGTGGGTACAGCTTCCACGGACACTGCAGGTGACACAGCAAGCATCAGTGGGGCTGTTATGGCATCCAAGGTCACAGCAAGTACCGCACATGGGCGGAAGACACAGCTCACACAAGTGTCAGTGAGTACAGCTTCTGAGGGCACTGCAGGTGACACAGCAAGCATCAGTGGGGCTGTTATGGCGTCCAATTAATATTATACTGTAGTATATATTTTACTATTTATTGCTTTAGAAATGTTCTAAAGGTGCAAAATTAAGTTTCCACCGTTAATCCGGCAAAATCGATAATCCGGCACGGCACTGGAACCGAGGATGCCGGAAAATCGGTGGTGTACCTGTATATATATTTATTTTATTTATTTTTTATTAGTTTTTTAGTCCACTGAAGGAGGAGGGATTTATATATATATATATATATATATATATATATATAAATAATTTATCTAAGAATCCCTCCTCCTTCAGTTCAGCGTGCGGCGCGCCAATGACTGAGCCGCAGGCTTGCTGAGCCGGACAGCAATTGGACAGCTGAGCCATCGCTCAGCTGCCCTGACTACAGCTGTTAGAGCACTCTTCTTAGAGCTGTAGTCAGCGCAGCTGAGCGACGGCTCAGTTGTCCAATTGCTGTCCGGCTCAGCAAGCCTGCGGCTCCGTCATTAGTGCGCCGCACGCAGGGCCGTTTCTAGACAATTTGGCTCCCAGTGCGAGATTTCAAAATGCGCCCCCCCCCCCCCCTTGCTATAAAAATTTTTTGCGTGCCCCCCCCCCATATAGCCAGAAAAAGAAAAAGCATGCGCGCGCGCTCCCGACATGGGTGTGTGGCCTGATTAAAATGGGCGTGGTCTCATTAAAGTGGGCGTGGCCTCATCTGATATCATCACACCCACCACAGGGGGAAAAAAATAAGATTTTACTTACCGATAAATCTATTTCTCGTAGTCCGTAGTGGATGCTGGGGACTCCGTCAGGACCATGGGGATATAGCGGCTCCGCAGGAGACAGGGCACAATAATAAAAGCTTTAGGATCAGGTGGTGTGCACTGGCTCCTCCCCCTATGACCCTCCTCCAAGCCTCAGTTAGGATACTGTGCCCGGACGAGCGTGCATAATAAGGAAGGATATTGAATCCCGGGTAAGACTCATACCAGCCACACCAATCACACCGTACAACCTGTGATCTGAACCCAGTTAACAGTATGATAACAACGAAGGAGCCTCTGAAAAGATGGCTCACAACAAGAATAACCCGATTTTTGTAACAATAACTATGTACAAGTATTGCAGACAATCCGCACTTGGGATGGGCGCCCAGCATCCACTACGGACTACGAGAAATAGATTTATCGGTAAGTAAAATCTTATTTTCTCTGACGTCCTAGTGGATGCTGGGGACTCCGTCAGGACCATGGGGATTATACCAAAGCTCCCAAACGGGCGGGAGAGTGCGGATGACCCTGCAGCACCGAATGAGAGAACTCCATGTCCTCCTCAGCCAGGGTATCACATTTGTAGAATTTAGCAAACGTGTTTTCTAGAGATGAGCGGGTTCGGTTCCTCGGAATCCGAACCCGCCCGAACTTCATGTTTTTTTTCACGGGTCCGAGCGACTCGGATCTTCCCGCCTTGCTCGGTTAACCCGAGCGCGCCCGAACGTCATCATGACGCTGTCGGATTCTCGCGAGGCTCGGATTCTATCGCGAGACTCGGATTCTATATAAGGAGCCGCGCGTCGCCGCCATTTTCACTCGTGCATTGAGATTGATAGGGAGAGGACGTGTCTGGCGTCCTCTCCATTAGAATAGAGATAGATTAGATAGAGAGAGAGAGATTGTGCAGAGTCGCAGACAGAGTTAGTTTACCACAGTCAGTGACCAGTGCAGTTGCTAGTTAACTTTTATTTAATATAATATATCCGTTCACTTCTCTCTGCTATATCCGTTCTCTGCCTGAAAAAAAAAACGATACACAGCACAGTCAGTCACACAGTGTGACTCAGTCTGTGTGCACTCAGCTCAGCCCAGTGTGCTGCACAGTCATCAATGTATAAATTAAAAGCTTATAATTAATTGTGGGGGAGACTGGGGAGCACTGCAGGTTGTTAGCAGGAGCCAGGAGTACAATTATATTAATTAACAGTGCACACTTTTGCTGCAGGAGTGGTGACCAGTGCCTGACCACCAGTATAGTATTGTTGTATACTACTAATATCTCTTTAAATATCAACCAGTCTATATTAGCAGCAGACACAGTACAGTGCGGTAGTTCACGGCTGTGGCTACCTCTGTGTCGGCACACGGCAGGCAGTCCGTCCGACCAGAATTGTATTATTTATTATTATATACCTACCACCTAACCGTGGTTTTTTTTTCATTCTTTATACCGTCATAGTGTCATCCTAATTGTTACGAGTATACTACTATCTCTTTATCAACCAGTGTACAGTGCGGTAGTTCACGGCTGTGGCTACCTCTGTGTCGGCACACGGCAGGCAGTCCGTCCGACCAGAATTGTATTATTTATTATTATATACCTACCACCTAACCGTGGTTTTTTTTTTCATTCTTTATACCGTCATAGTGTCATCCTAATTGTTACGAGTATACTACTATCTCTTTATCAACCAGTGTACAGTGCGGTAGTTCACGGCTGTGGCTACCTCTGTGTCGGCACACGGCAGGCAGTCCGTCCGACCAGAATTGTATTATTTATTATTATATACCTACCACCTAACCGTGGTTTTTTTTTTCATTCTTTATACCGTCATAGTGTCATCCTAATTGTTACGAGTATACTACTATCTCTTTATCAACCAGTGTACAGTGCGGTAGTTCACGGCTGTGGCTACCTCTGTGT
The DNA here is from genome assembly GCF_028390025.1 of Pseudophryne corroboree. Classification (NCBI taxonomy): domain Eukaryota; kingdom Metazoa; phylum Chordata; class Amphibia; order Anura; family Myobatrachidae; genus Pseudophryne; species Pseudophryne corroboree. Next base: position 355,115,345 of record NC_086451.1, read on the forward strand.
CGGCACACGGCAGGCAGTCCGTCCGACCAGAATTGTATTATTTATTATTATATACCTACCACCTAACCGTGGTTTTTTTTTCATTCTTTATACCGTCATAGTGTCATCCTAATTGTTACGAGTATACTACTATCTCTTTATCAACCAGTGTACAGTGCGGTAGTTCACGGCTGTGGCTACCTCTGTGTCGGCACACGGCAGGCAGTCCGTCCGACCAGAATTGTATTATTTATTATTATATACCTACCACCTAACCGTGTTTTTTTTTTCATTCTTTATACCGTCATAGTGTCATCCTAATTGTTACGAGTATACTACTATCTCTTTATCAACCAGTGTACAGTGCGGTAGTTCACGGCTGTGGCTACCTCTGTGTCGGCACACGGCAGGCAGTCCATCCGACCAGAATTGTATTATTTATTATTATATACCTACCACCTAACCGTGGTTTTTTTTTTCATTCTTTATACCGTCATAGTGTCATCCTAATTGTTACGAGTATACTACTATCTCTTTATCAACCAGTGTACAGTGCGGTAGTTCACGGCTGTGGCTACCTCTGTGTCGGCACACGGCAGGCAGTCCGTCCGACCAGAATTGTATTATTTATTATTATATACCTACCACCTAACCGTGGTTTTTTTTTTCATTCTTTATACCGTCATAGTGTCATCCTAATTGTTACGAGTATACTACTATCTCTTTATCAACCAGTGTACAGTGCGGTAGTTCACGGCTGTGGCTACCTCTGTGTCGGCACACGGCAGGCAGTCCGTCCGACCAGAATTGTATTATTTATTATTATATACCTACCACCTAACCGTGGTTTTTTTTTTCATTCTTTATACCGTCATAGTGTCATCCTAATTGTTACGAGTATACTACTATCTCTTTATCAACCAGTGTACAGTGCGGTAGTTCACGGCTGTGGCTACCTCTGTGTCGGCACACGGCAGGCAGTCCGTCCGACCAGAATTGTATTATTTATTATTATATACCTACCACCTAACCGTGGTTTTTTTTTTCATTCTTTATACCGTCATAGTGTCATCCTAATTGTTACGAGTATACTACTATCTCTTTATCAACCAGTGTACAGTGCGGTAGTTCACGGCTGTGGCTACCTCTGTGTCGGCAGTCGGCAGGCAGTCCGTCCATCCATAATTGTATTATTATTATAATATATACCACCTAACCGTGGTTTTTTTTTCATTCTTTATACCGTCGTCATAGTGTCATACTAGTTGTTACGAGTATACTACTATCTCTTTATCAACCAGTGTACAGTGCGGTAGTTCACGGCTGTGGCTACCTCTGTGTCGGCAGTCGGCAGGCAGTCCGTCCATCCATAATTGTATTATTATTATAATATATACCACCTAACCGTGGTTTTTTTTTCATTCTTTATACCGTCGTCATAGTGTCATACTAGTTGTTACGAGTATACTACTATCTCTTTATCAACCAGTGTACAGTGCGGTAGTTCACGGCTGTGGCTACCTCTGTGTCGGCAGTCGGCAGGCAGTCCGTCCATCCATAATTGTATTATTATTATAATATATACCACCTAACCGTGGTTTTTTTTCCATTCTTTATACCGTCGTCATAGTGTCATACTAGTTGTTACGAGTATACTACTATCTCTTTATCAACCAGTGTACAGTGCGGTAGTTCACGGCTGTGGCTACCTCTGTGTCGGCAGTCGGCAGGCAGTCCGTCCATCCATAATTGTATTATTATTATAATATATACCACCTAACCGTGGTTTTTTTATACCACCTAACCGTGGCAGTCCGTCCATAATTGTATACTAGTATCCAATCCATCCATCTCCATTGTTTACCTGAGGTGCCTTTTAGTTCTGCCTATAAAATATGGAGAACAAAAAAGTTGAGGTTCCAAAATTAGGGAAAGATCAAGATCCACTTCCACCTCGTGCTGAAGCTGCTGCCACTAGTCATGGCCGAGACGATGAAATGCCAGCAACGTCGTCTGCCAAGGCCGATGCCCAATGTCATAGTACAGAGCATGTCAAATCCAAAACACCAAATATCAGAAAAAAAAGGACTCCAAAACCTAAAATAAAATTGTCGGAGGAGAAGCGTAAACTTGCCAATATGCCATTTACCACACGGAGTGGCAAGGAACGGCTGAGGCCCTGGCCTATGTTCATGGCTAGTGGTTCAGCTTCACATGAGGATGGAAGCACTCAGCCTCTCGCTAGAAAACTGAAAAGACTCAAGCTGGCAAAAGCACCGCAAAGAACTGTGCGTTCTTTGAAATCCCAAATCCACAAGGAGAGTCCAATTGTGTCGTTTGCGATGCCTGACCTTCCCAACACTGGACGTGAAGAGCATGCGCCTTCCACTATTTGCATGCCCCCTGCAAGTGCTGGAAGGAGCACCCGCAGTCCAGTTCCTGATAGTCAGATTGAAGATGTCAGTGTTGAAGTACACCAGGATGAGGAGGATATGGGTGTTGCTGGCGCTGGGGAGGAAATTGACCAGGAGGATTCTGATGGTGAGGTGGTTTGTTTAAGTCAGGCACCCGGGGAGACACCTGTTGTCCGTGGGAGGAATATGGCCGTTGACATGCCAGGTGAAAATACCAAAAAAATCAGCTCTTCGGTGTGGAGGTATTTCACCAGAAATGCGGACAACAGGTGTCAAGCCGTGTGTTCCCTTTGTCAAGCTGTAATAAGTAGGGGTAAGGACGTTAACCACCTCGGAACATCCTCCCTTATACGTCACCTGCAGCGCATTCATAATAAGTCAGTGACAAGTTCAAAAACTTTGGGTGACAGCGGAAGCAGTCCACTGACCAGTAAATCCCTTCCTCTTGTAACCAAGCTCACGCAAACCACCCCACCAACTCCCTCAGTGTCAATTTCCTCCTTCCCCAGGAATGCCAATAGTCCTGCAGGCCATGTCACTGGCAAGTCTGACGAGTCCTTTCCTGCCTGGGATTCCTCCGATGCATCCTTGCGTGTAACGCCTACTGCTGCTGGCGCTGCTGTTGTTGCCGCTGGGAGTCGATGGTCATCCCAGAGGGGAAGTCGTAAGCCCACTTGTACTACTTCCAGTAAGCAATTGACTGTTCAACAGTCCTTTGCGAGGAAGATGAAATATCACAGCAGTCATCCTACTGCAAAGCGGATAACTGAGTCCTTGACAACTATGTTGGTGTTAGACGTGCGTCCGGTATCCGCCGTTAGTTCACAGGGAACTAGACAATTTATTGAGGCAGTGTGCCCCCGTTACCAAATACCATCTAGGTTCCACTTCTCTAGGCAGGCGATACCGAGAATGTACACGGACGTCAGAAAAAGACTCACCAGTGTCCTAAAAAATGCAGTTGTACCCAATGTCCACTTAACCACGGACATGTGGACAAGTGGAGCAGGGCAGGGTCAGGACTATATGACTGTGACAGCCCACTGGGTAGATGTATGGACTCCCGCCGCAAGAACAGCAGCGGCGGCACCAGTAGCAGCATCTCGCAAACGCCAACTCTTTCCTAGGCAGGCTACGCTTTGTATCACCGCTTTCCAGAATACGCACACAGCTGAAAACCTCTTACGGCAACTGAGGAAGATCATCGCGGAATGGCTTACCCCAATTGGACTCTCCTGTGGATTTGTGGCATCGGACAACGCCAGCAATATTGTGTGTGCATTAAATATGGGCAAATTCCAGCACGTCCCATGTTTTGCACATACCTTGAATTTGGTGGTGCAGAATTTTTTAAAAAACGACAGGGGCGTGCAAGAGATGCTGTCGGTGGCCAGAAAAATTGCGGGACACTTTCGGCGTACAGGCACCACGTACAGAAGACTGGAGCACCACCAAAAACTACTGAACCTGCCCTGCCATCATCTGAAGCAAGAAGTGGTAACGAGGTGGAATTCAACCCTCTATATGCTTCAGAGGTTGGAGGAGCAGCAAAAGGCCATTCAAGCCTATACAATTGAGCACGATATAGGAGATGGAATGCACCTGTCTCAAGTGCAGTGGAGAATGATTTCAACGTTGTGCAAGGTTCTGATGCCCTTTGAACTTGCCACACGTGAAGTCAGTTCAGACACTGCCAGCCTGAGTCAGGTCATTCCCCTCATCAGGCTTTTGCAGAAGAAGCTGGAGGCATTGAAGAAGGAGCTAACACGGAGCGATTCCGCTAGGCATGTGGGACTTGTGGATGCAGCCCTTAATTCGCTTAACAAGGATTCACGGGTGGTCAATCTGTTGAAATCAGAGCACTACATTTTGGCCACCGTGCTCGATCCTAGATTTAAAGCCTACCTTGGATCTCTCTTTCCGGCAGACACAGGTCTGCTGGGGTTGAAAGACCTGCTGGTGACAAAATTGTCAAGTCAAGCGGAACGCGACCTGTCAACATCTCCTCCTTCACATTCTCCCGCAACTGGGGGTGCGAGGAAAAGGCTCAGAATTCCGAGCCCACCCGCTGGCGGTGATGCAGGGCAGTCTGGAGCGACTGCTGATGCTGACATCTGGTCCGGACTGAAGGACCTGACAACGATTACGGACATGTCGTCTACTGTCACTGCATATGATTCTCTCAACATTGATAGAATGGTGGAGGATTATATGAGTGACCGCATCCAAGTAGGCACGTCACACAGTCCGTACTTATACTGGCAGGAAAAAGAGGCAATTTGGAGGCCCTTGCACAAACTGGCTTTATTCTACCTAAGTTGCCCTCCCACAAGTGTGTACTCCGAAAGAGTGTTTAGTGCCGCCGCTCACCTTGTCAGCAATCGGCGTACGAGGTTACATCCAGAAAATGTGGAGAAGATGATGTTCATTAAAATGAATTATAATCAATTCCTCCGCGGAGACATTGACCAGCAGCAATTGCCTCCACAAAGTACACAGGGAGCTGAGATGGTGGATTCCAGTGGGGACGAATTGATAATCTGTGAGGAGGGGGATGTACACGGTGATATATCGGAGGGTGAAGATGAGGTGGACATCTTGCCTCTGTAGAGCCAGTTTGTGCAAGGAGAGATTAATTGCTTCTTTTTTGGGGGGGGTCCAAACCAACCCGTCATATCAGTCACAGTCGTGTGGCAGACCCTGTCACTGAAATGATGGGTTGGTTAAAGTGTGCATGTCCTGTTTTGTTTATACAACATAAGGGTGGGTGGGAGGGCCCAAGGATAATTCCATCTTGCACCTCTTTTTTCTTTTCTTTTTCTTTGCATCATGTGCTGATTGGGGAGGGTTTTTTGGAAGGGACATCCTGCGTGACACTGCAGTGCCACTCCTAGATGGGCCCGGTGTTTGTGTCGGCCACTAGGGTCGCTAATCTTACTCACACAGTCAGCTACCTCATTGCGCCTCTTTTTTTCTTTGCGTCATGTGCTGTTTGGGGAGGGTTTTTTGGAAGGGACATCCTGCGTGACACTGCAGTGCCACTCCTAGATGGGCCCGGTGTTTGTGTCGGCCACTAGGGTCGCTAATCTTACTCACACAGTCAGCTACCTCATTGCGCCTCTTTTTTTCTTTGCGTCATGTGCTGTTTGGGGAGGGTTTTTTGGAAGGGACATCCTGCGTGACACTGCAGTGCCACTCCTAGATGTGCCCGGTGTTTGTGTCGGCCACTAGGGTCGCTAATCTTACTCACACAGCTACCTCATTGCGCCTCTTTTTTTCTTTGCGTCATGTGCTGTTTGGGGAGGGTTTTTTGGAAGGGCCATCCTGCGTGACACTGCAGTGCCACTCCTAGATGGGCCCGGTGTTTGTGTCGGCCACTAGGGTCGCTTATCTTACTCACACAGCGACCTCGGTGCAAATTTTAGGACTAAAAATAATATTGTGAGGTGTGATGTGTTCAGAATAGGCTGAAAATGAGTGTAAATTATGTTTTTTGAGGTTAATAATACTTTGGGATCAAAATTACCCCCAAATTCTATGATTTAAGCTGTTTTTTAGGGTTTTTTGAAAAAAACACCCGAATCCAAAACACACCCGAATCCGACAAAAAAAATTCGGTGAGGTTTTGCCAAAACGCGGTCGAACCCAAAACACGGCCGCGGAACCGAACCCAAAACCAAAACACAAAACCCGAAAAATTTCCGGCGCTCATCTCTAGTGTTTTCCCTTGACCAAGTAACTGCTCGGCAAAGTTGTAAAGCCGAGACCCCTCGGGCAGTCGCCCAAGATGAGCCCCCTTCCTTTTGGGATGGGCTTTTACCGATTTTGGCTGTGGCAGGCCTGCCACAGAATGTGTAAACTGAATTGTATTACAAATCCAGCGAGCAATCGTCTGCTTAGAAGCAGGAGCACCCATCTTGTTGGGTGCATACAGGCTAAACAGCGAGTCAGATTTTCTGACTCCAGCCTTCCTGGAAACATATTTTTCAGGGCCCTGACAACGTCAAGTAACTTGGAGTCCTCCAAGTCCCTAGTACCCGCAGGTACCACAATAGGTTGGTTCATGTGAAAAACAGAAAACACCTTAAGGAGAAATTGAGGACGAGTCCTCAATTCTGCCCTGTCAGAATGAAAAATTAAGTAAGGGCTTTATATATGATAAAGCCGCCAATTCTGACACACGCCTGGCTGAAGCCAGGGCTAATAGCATCGTCACCTTCCATGTGAGATATTTTAAGTCCACAGTGGTGAGTGGTTCAAACCAATGTGACTTTAGGAAACTCAAAACAACATTGAGATCCCAAGGTGCCACTGGGGCACAAAAGGAGGCTGTATATGCAGTACCCCTTTTACAAACATCTGAACGTCAGGCACTAAAGCCAGTTCTTTCTGGAAGAAATTCGACAGGGCCGAAATTTGAACCTTAATGGACCCTAATTTTAGGCACATAGACAGTCCTGTTTTCAGGAAATGTAGGAAACGACCCAGTTGAAATTCCTCTGTAGGGGCCTTCTTGGCCTCACACCACGCAACATATCTTCGCCAAATGCGGTGAAAATGTTTTGCGGTTACATCCTTCCGGTCTTCGACCAGGGTAGGGATGACTTCATCTGGAATGCCCTTTCAGGATCCGGCGTTCAACCGCCATGCCGTCAAACGCGGCCGCGGTAAGTCTTGGAACAGACAAGGCCCCTGCTGGAGCAGGTCCTTTCTTAAAGGTAGAGGCCACGGGTCTTCCGTGAACATCTCTTGAAGTTTCGGGTACCAAGTCCTTCTTGGCCAATCCGGAACCACGAGTATCATTCTTACTCATCTCCCTCTTATGATTCTCAGTACTTTTTGTATGAGAGGCATAGGAGGGAACACATACTCTGACTGGTACATCCACAGTGTTACCAGAGCGTCCACCGCTATTGCCTGAGGGTCCCTTGACCTGGCGCAATATCTAGTTTTTTGTTCAGGCGGGACGCCATCATGTCCACCTTTGGTTTTTCACAACGGTTTACAATCATGTGGAAGACTTCCCGATGAAGTTTCCACTCTCCCGGGTGGAGGTCATGCCTGCTGAGGAAGTCTGCTTCCCAGTTTTCCACTCCCGGAATGAACACTGCTGAGAGTGTTATCAAATGATTTTTCGCCCAGCGAAGAATCCTGTCTGTTTTACGTGGGCGACTGCCGTGATGTTGTCCCACTGGATCAATACCGGCTGACCTTGAATCAGAGGTCTTGCTAAGCTTAGAGCATTGTAAATTGCCCTTAGCTCCAGTATATTTATGTGGAGAGAAGTCTCCAGACTCGATCACACTCTCTGGAAATTTTTTCCTTGTGTGACTGCTCCCCAGCCACTCAGGCTGGCATCCGTGGTCACCAGAACCCAGTCCTGAATGCCGAATCTGCGGCCCTTTCATAGATGAGCACTCTGCAGCCACCGCAGAAGAAACACCCTTGTCCTTGGAGACAGGGTTATCCGCTGATGCATCTGAAGATGCGATCCGGACCATTTTTCCAGCAGATCCCACGTAAAGGTTCTTGCGTGAAATCTACCGAATGGGATCGCTTTGTAAGAAACCACCATTTTTCACAGGATCCTTGTGCAATGATGCACTGATACTTTTCCTGGTTTTAGGAGGTTCCTGACTAGCTCGGATAACTCCCTGGCTTTCTTCTCCGGGAGAAAACATCCTTTTCTGGACTGTGTCCAGAATCATCCCTAGGAACAGTAGACGTGTCGTCGGAAAAAACTGCGATTTTGGAATATTTAGAATCCACTCGTGCTGTCGTAGAACTACTTAAGATAGTGCTACTCCGACCTCCAACTGTTCTCTGGACCTTGCCCTTATCAGGAAAGCGTCCATATTTCTTTTAAGAAGAATCATCATTTCGGCCATTACCTTGGTAAAGACCCGGGGTGCCGTGGACAATCCAAACGGCAGCGTCTGAACTGATAGTGACAGTTCTGTACCACGAACCTGAGGTACCCTTGGTGAGAAGGGCAAATTTGGACATGTAGGTAAGCGTCCCTGATATCCAGTGACACCATATCGTCCCCTTCTTCCTGGTTCGCTATCACTGCTCTGAGTGACTCCATCTTGATTTGAACGCTTGTATGTAAGTGTTCAAATATTTCAGATCTCACCTAGCCGTCTGGCTTCAGTACCACAATATAGTGTGGAATAATACCCCTTCCCTTGTTGTAGAAGGGGTACTCTGATTATCACCTGCTGGGAATACAGCCTGTGAATTGTTCCCAATACTGCCTCCCTGTCGGAGGGAGACGTTGGTAAAGCAGACTTCAGGAACTTGTGAGGGGGAGACGTCTCGAATTTCCAATGTACACCTGGGATACTACGTGTAGGATCCAGGAGTCCACTTGTGAGTGAGCCCACTGCGTGCTGAAACTCTTGAGATGACCCCCTACCGCACCTGAGTCCGCTTGTACGGCCCCAACGTCATGCTGCGGACTTGGCAGAAGCTGTGGAGGGCTTCTGTTCCTGGGAATGGGCTGCCTGCTGCAGTCTTCTTCCCTTTCCTCTACCCCTGGGCAGATATGACTGGCCCTTTTGCCCGCCTGCCCTTATGGGGACGAAAGGACTGAGACTGAAAAGACTGTGTCCTTTTCTGCTGAGATGTGACTTGGGGTAACAAAAGGTGGATTTTTCAGCTGTTGCCATGGCCACCAGGTCCGATGGACCGCCCCTTTATACGGCAATACTTCCATGTGCCGTCTGGAATCTGCATCACCTGACCACTGTCTGGCAGATATGGACATCACATTTACTCTTGATGCCAGAATGCAAATATCCCTCTGCGCATCTCGCATATATAGAAATGCATCCTTAAAATGCTCTATAGTCAATAAAATCTTGTCCCTGTCAAGGGTATCAATATTTTCAGTCAGGAAATCCGACCAAGCCCCCTCAGCGCTGCACATCCAGGCTGAGGCGATTGCTGGTCGTAGTATAACACCAGTATATGTGTATATACTTTTAGGATATTTTTCAGCTTCCTATCAGCTGGCTCCTTGAGGGCTGCCGTATCTGGAGACGGTAACGTCACTTGTTTTTATAAGCGTGTGAGCGCCTTATTCACCCTAAGGTGTGTTTCCCAACTCGCCCTAACTTCTGGCGGGAAAGGGTATACCGCCAATAATTTTCTATCGGAGGAAACCCACGTATCATCACACACTTCATTTAATTTATCTGATTCAGGAAAAACTACAAGTAGTTTATTCACACCCTACATAATACCCTTATTTGTGGTACTTGTAGTATCAGAAATATGTAACACCTCCTTCATTGCCCTTAACATGAAACGTGTGGCCCTAAAGGAAAATACGTTTGTTTCTTCACCGTCGACACTGGAGTCAGTGTCCGTGTCTGTGTCGACCGACTGAGGTAAATGGGCGTTTTTACAAGCCCCTGACGGTGTCTGAGACGCCTGGACAGGTACTAATTTGTTTGCCGGCCGTCTCATGTCGTCAACCGACCTTGCAGCGTGTTGACATTATCACGTAATTCCTAAATAAGCCATCCATTCCAGTGTCGACTCCCTAGAGAGTGACATCACCAATACAGGCAATTTGCTCCGCCTCCTCACCAACATCGTCCTCCTACATGTCGACACACACGTACCGACACACAGCACACACACAGGGAATGCTCTGACAGAGGACAGGACCCCACTAGCCCTTTGGGGAGACAGAGGGAGAGTTTGCCAGCACACACCAAAAACGCTATAATTATACAGGGACAACCCCTTATACAAGTGTTTTCCCTTATAGCATTTTTATATATGTAATCATATCGCCAAATAAGTGCCCCCCCTCTCTGTTTTAACCCTGTTTCTGTAGTGCAGTGCAGGGGAGAGCCTGGGAGCCTTCCTCACAGCAGAGCTGAGCAGGAAAATGGCGCCGTGTGCTGAGGAGAATAGGCCCCGCCCCCTTTTCGGCGGGCTCTTCTCCCGGAGTTTGTGAGATCTGGCAGGGGTTAAATACATCCATATAGCCTCAAGGGCTATATGTGATGTATTTTAGCCATAAAAAGGTATTATACATTGCTGCCCAGGGCGCCCCCCCCAGCGCCCTGCACCCTCAGTGACAGTTGGTGACTGTTGGTGAAGTGTGCTGACAACAATGGCGCACAGCTGCAGTGCTGTGCGCTACCTTATGAAGACTGAAAGTCTTCTGCCGCCTGTTTCTGATCTGGACCTCTTCAACTTCGGCATCTGCAAGGGGGGTCGGCGGCACGGCTCCGGGACGAACCCCAGGGTGAGACCTGTGTTCCGACTCCCTCTGGAGCTAATGGTGTCCAGTAGCCTAAGAAGCAAATCCATCCTGCACGCAGGTGAGTTTTCTTCTCTCCCCTAAGTCCCTCGTAGCAGTGAGCCTGTTGCCAGCAGGACTCACTGAAAATAAAAAACCTAACAAACTTTTATTCTAAGCAGCTCAGGAGAGCCACCTAGATTGCACCCTTCTCGTCGGGCACAAAATCTAACTGAGGCTTGGAGGAGGGTCATAGGGGGAGGAGCCAGTGCACACCACCTGATCCTAAAGCTTTTATTATTGTGCCCTGTCTCCTGCGGAGCCGCTATATCCCCATGGTCCTGACGGAGTCCCCAGCATCCACTAGGACGTCAGAGAAATAAAAATAAAAAAGTCCCCTTTTTACACATTACACCAGGCATGTGTCCCCATATTACACGTACGGCAGGTGTTCCCATTTTACACAGTACGGTAGGCAGATATCCCCATTTTACACAGTACGCAGGCAGATATCCCCATTTTACACAGTACGCAGGCAGGTGTCCCCATTTTACACAGTACGCAGGCAGGTGTCCCCATTTTACGCAGTACGCAGGCAGGTGTCCCCATTTTACACAGTACGGCAGGTGTCCCCATTTTACACAGTACGCAGGCAGGTGTCCCCATTTTACACAGTGCGGCAGGTATCCCCATTTTACACAGTGCGGCAGGTGTCCCCATTTTACACAGTACGCAGGCAGGTGTCCCCATTTTACACAGTGCGGCAGGTATCCCCATTTTACACAGTACGCAGGCAGGTGTCCCCATTTTACACAGTACGCAGGCAGGTGTCCCCATTTTACACAGTGTGGCAGGTATCCCCATTTTCTCTGACGTCCTAGTGGATGCTGGGAACTCCGTAAGGACCATGGGGAATAGACGGGCTCCGCAGGAGACTGGGCACTCTAAAAGAAAGATTAGGTACTATCTGGTGTGCGCTGGCTCCTCCCACTATGACCCTCCTCCAGACCTCAGTTAGATTTCTGTGCCCGGCCGAGCTGGATGCACACTAGGGGCTCTCCTGAGCTCCTAGAAAGAAAATATATTTTAGGTTTTTTATTTTACAGTGAGACCTGCTGGCAACAGGCTCACTGCATCGAGGGACTAAGGGGAGAAGAAGCGAACCTACCTGCTTGCAGCTAGCTTGGGCTTCTTAGGCTACTGGACACCATTAGCTCCAGAGGGATCGACCGCATGGAACTGGCCTTGGTGTTCGTTCCCGGAGCCGCGCCGCCGTCCCCCTTACACTGCAGGGCCGTCTTTTCGTATGGGCTCAATGGGCTCTTGCCCAAGGGCCCCAAGAGTATAAGGGCCCTAGGCTGATAGCTGAGGGTCCCCTCTTTCCAGGGGTACCAGATTTTTGAAAATCGGCCCTGGGGAACCGGAGATATCCAACGTGAAAGCAGTGGTCCCCATCTGAGCCTGTTAATTGCTCTTCCCAGCCAGATATCTCAGGTTCTGTCTGACTTAGAGTTTTTGTGAGGGTATAATCCAAAAGCTGGGACTCTTCCCTTTCAGTGGACACTGACAGCTTGTCTCTACTATGCCCAGAACCAGAGATATCAGCCTTCCAGCAGCTGGTCCCTGCTCCAGCTCCACACGCCTAATATGAAGTTTTATATTTTCATCTGTGAATTGCTCTGGCACCTGAACTCTGATCCCCAAGTCCCCAGTACCTCCTGACAGGTGTCCCCAGTACCTCCTGAAAGGTGTCCCCAGTACCTCCTGAAAGGTGGGATTCTTTAGTGTTTTTAGCCCATTCAAAGCTAAGAAATATATTTTCAGGAACTGGAGATATCTGCAGTCAAATAAGCTGCTCTCCCACCGGAAAATTATGAATATTAAGCCCATCCCACTGTCCACCCTCCCCTACGTATTAAACACCCACTACCACCCTTCATTCAGCCCAATGCCCCCTTCTACAGTTTAGCCTCATCTGTGCAGTAAAGGAGTAATTAGCAGAAATGACTGCTTCAGGTCCTACATGCTCAGCGGAAGATAAAACACCCCCTACCGCCCGCAGGACATCAAAGCTGCCGCTGAGGGCACCCCCCACCCCTACCGCTGGAGGATAGGTAGGGGGCCCAGTGCATTGCTGTGCCCAGGGGCCTACACTGCTGTTAAGACGGCCCTGCCTTACAGAGCCAGAAGCAAGAAGAGGTCCGGAAAATCGGCGGCAGAAGACTTCGGTCTTCACCAAGGTAGCGCACAGCACTGCAGCTGTGCGCCATTGCTCCTCATGCACACTTCACACTCCGGTCACTGAGGGTGCAGGGCGCTGGGGGGGGCGCCCTGAGGGCAATATATGACACCTTGGCTGGCAAATCTGCATCATATATAGTCCTAGAGGCTATATAGATGTAAAATTACCCCTGCCAGTATTCCAGAAAAAGCGGGAGAAAGTCAGTTGAAAAAGGGGCGGGGCTTCTCCCTCAGCACACTGGCGCCATTTTCTCTTCACAGTGCAGCTGGAAGACAGCTCCCCAGGCTCTCCCCTGTAGTTTTCAGGCTCAAAGGGTTAAAAAGAGAGGGGGGGCACAAAATTTAGGCGCAATATTGTATATACAAGCAGCTATTGGGAAAAATTCACTCAATATAGTGTTAATCCCAAAATTATATAGCGCTCTGGTGTGTGCTGGCATACTCTCTCTCTCTGTCTCCCCAAAGGGCTGTGTGGGGTCCTATCCTCAGTCAGAGCATTCCCTGTGTGTGTGTGCGGTGTGTCGGTACGGCTGTGTCGACACGTTTGATGAGGAGGCTTATGTGATGGCAGAGCAGATGCTGATAAATGTGATGTCGCCCCCTGTGGGGCCGACACCAGAGTGGATGGATAGGTGGAAGGTATAAACAGACAGTGTCAACTCCTTACATAAAATCTGGATGACGTAACAGCTATGGGACAGCCGGCTTCTCAGCCCGCGCCTGCCCAGGCGTCTCAAAGGCCATCAGGGGCTCAAAAACGCCAGCTCCCTCAGATGGCAGACACAGATGTCGACACGGAGTCTGACTCCAGTGTCGACGAGGTTGAGACATATACACAATCCACTAGGAACATACGTTACATGATCCCGGCAATAAAAAATGTGTTACACAGTTCTGACATTAACCCAAGTACCACTAAAAAAGGGTTTTATGTTTGGGGAGAAAAAGCAGGCAGTGTTTTGTTCCCCCATCAAATGAGTGAATGAAGTGTGAAAAAGCGTGGGTTCCCCCGATAAGAAACTGGTAATTTCTAAAAAGTTACTGATGGCGTACCCTTTCCCGCCAGAGGATAAGTTACGCTGGGAGATATCCCCTAGGGTGGATAAGGCGCTCACACGTTTGTCAAAAAAGGTGGCACTGCCGTCTTAGGATAAGGCCACTTTGAAGGTACCTGCTGATAAAAAGCAGGAGGCTATCCTGAAGTCTGTATTTACACACTCAGGTACTAGACTGAGACCTGCAGATAGTGCTGCTGCAGCGTGGTCTGTAACCCTGTCAAACAGGCAGGGCCGGCGCTACCACTAGGCAGCTTTAGGCAGCTGCCTATGGGCGGCGACCACTGGAGGGCGGCACTGCACACTGAATGAAAGATAGAACTCTTTATCATCCTGCCTCGCCTCAGTTAAGCCAAACTCCATCTCTTCTTAAAGAGATGAGTCGAGGAGCAGCCGGAGATGTTGTGGGCGCCCACCGAGTCTGTGTTCAATGTGAGTCAGTGAATTACGCATCGATTCCTTTCTAAAAACTGACTGTCCTTACTCCTGTTTCTGCAATCCTGCCACCCCCCCACCTCCACCGATAGCATAGCACCCACCCGGCCGGCATAGATATACCTGCCCCGCATAGTAGAATATTCAGACTGCCACGTGTGCGGCTGCACCCACTGGGATCCTGCATCTTGTAACCGGCACTCTCCTCTCTTCCCCCGCGTCTGCTCCCGCTGGCTGATACTAGACCTGCATCCACTGGCCGCCCCCCCCCCCGCAACTCTGCTCCCGCTGCCTGTTACCCGACCCGCATCCACTGCCCCCCCCCCACCCCCCGTGACTCTGCTCCCGCTGCCTGTTACTAGACCTGCATCCACTGCCTGCCCCCCCCCCCCCCGCAACTCTGCTCCCGCTGCCTGTTACCCGACCCGCATCCACTGCCCCCCGCGACTCTTCTCCCCCCCCCCCCCCCCCCCCCCCGCGACTCTGCTCCCGCTGCCTGTTATGCTGCAGTAAGTTTAGCAGCCGGCAGCTCCGTATCTTCAGGGAAGAAGGGACAGAGAGAGTCTCTCTCTGTCCTGTGCATGGGTCATCAGTCATCACGGCCTGTCGTTCCGATCAACAAAGCAAAAGACAGGCTTGTATTATTTTTTTGTTCTCCTGTTACCAATTAAATATGAATATTAGGCTCTGGGTTTATATATATATATATATATATATATATATATATATATCCTTCCAAACTGGCCCGGCACTCGAGCGGTACCCACCGCAGGTAAATAAT